>NW_012292859.1:0-2885 GCF_000151885.1 Dipodomys ordii | reverse complement strand
CGGGGGACACAGCGGGGGACACTGCGGGACACAGTGGGAAACACAGCGAGGACACAGCGGGGGACACAGCGGGGGACACCGCGGGACACAGCGGGACACAGCGTCGATACAGCGGGGACACAGCGTTACACAGCGTGGTACACAGCTGTGGACACAACGGGACACAGTGGGGTCACAGCGGGACACAGCAGAACACAGTGGGACACATCGGGGACAAAGGGTGAGACACAGCGTCGGACAGAGCGGGAGACAGAGGGGGACACAGCGAGGACACAGCGGGACACAGCGGGGGAAACAGCTGGACACAGCGGTAGACAAAGGGTGACAGAGCGGGGGACACAGCGGGACACAGCGGTGGACAGAGCGGTACACAGCAGTGGACACAGCGAGGACACAGCGGGACCCAGCGGGACACAGCGTCGATACAGCGGGGACAGAGTGGACCACAGCGGGACACAGCAGGAACAAAGCAGTAGACACAGCAGGACACAGCAGGGGACACAGCAGGACACAGCCGGGGACACAGTGAGGACAGAGCGGGACACAGCGGGGACACAGCGGGGACTCAGCGGGGGACACAGCGGGGGACAAAGCGGGACACCACGGGACACAGCGGAACACAGCAGGGACAAGGAGGAGACAGAGCAGGACACAGCGAGGACACAGTGGGACAAAGCAGGGTACACAGCAGGGGACACAGCAGGACACAGCGGGACACAGCGGGGGACACAGCGGGACACAGCGGGGGACACAGCGAGGACACAGCGGGATACAGCGGGGGACACAGCGAGGACACAGCGGGGGACACACCGGGGGACACAGCGGAACACAGCAGGGAACACAGCGAGGACACAGCGGGACCCAGCAGGACACAGCGTCGATACAGCGGGGATACAGCGTTACACAGTGTGGTACACATCTGTGGACACAAGGGGACACAGTGTGGGCACAGCGGGACACAGCGGGACACAGTGGGACAAAGCAAGGACAAATCGTGAGACACAGCGAAGGACAGAGCTCGAGACAGCGGGGGACACAGCTAGGACACAGCAGGGCACAGCGGGACACAGCAGGGACAGAGCGGGACCCAGCGGGACACAGCGGGACACAGCGGGGGACCCAGCGGGACCCAGCGGGGAACCCAGCGAGGACACAGCAGGACAAAGCGGGGGACACAGCGGTGACAAAGCTGGACACAACGGAGTACTTAGCAGGACCCAGCGGGACACAGCGTCGATACAGCAGGGACACAGCATTATACAGTATGGTACACAGCTGTGGACACAACGGGACACAGTGGGGGCACAGTGGGACACAGCGGAACACAGTGGGACACAGCAGGGCAAAGCGTGAGACACAGTGGGGGACAGAGAGTGACACAGCGGGGGACACAGCGAGGGCACAGCGGGACACAGCGGGGGAAACAGCGGGACACAGCGGTGGACACAGGGGGACAGAGCGGGGGACACAGCGGGACACAGCGGGGGAAACAGCGGGACACAGCGGTGGACACAGCGGGACAGAGCGGGAACACAGCGAGGACACAGCGGGACCCAGCGGGACACAGCGTCGACACAGCGGGGACAGAGTGGGCCACAGCGGGGTACACAGCTGGGGATACAACGGGGCACATCGGGGGACACAGCAAGGACTCAGCGGAACACAGCGTGGGACACAGTGAGGACACAGGGGGCACAGCGGGACACAGCGGGACACAGCAGGAACACAGCAGTAGACACAGCGGGAAACAGCAGGGGACACAGCGGGATACAGAGGGGGACAGAGGGAGGACAGAGTGCGACACAGCGGGGACACAGCTGGGACTCAGCGGGGGACACAGCGGGGGACAAAGCGGGACACCACGGGACACAGCGGGAAACAGCGGTGACCCTGCGGGGACACAGCGGGACACAGCGTGGGACACAGCAAGGACACAGCGGGACACAGCAGGGGACACAGCGAGGACACAGCGGGGGACACAGCGGGGGACACTGCGAGACACAGCGGGGAACACAGCGAGGACACAGCGGGACCCAGCGGGACACAGCGTCGATACAGCGGGGACACAGCGTTACACAGCGGGGTACACAGCTGTGGACACAACGGGACACAGTGGGGGCACAGCGGGACACAGCAGAACACAGTGGGACACAGCAGGGACAAAGCGTGAGACACAGCGGGGGACAGAGCGGGAGACTGCGGGGGACACAGCGAGGACACAGCGGGACACAGCGGGGGAAACAGCGGGACACAGCGGTTTACACAGCGGGACAGAGCGGGGGACACAGCGGGACACAGCGGTGGACACAGCGAGGACACAGCAGAACCCAGCGGGACACAGGGTCGATACAGCGGGGACAGAGTGGGCCACAGCGGGGTACACATCGGAGGACACAGCAAGGACTCATCGGAACACAGCGTGGGACACAGTGAGGAAACAGGGGGACACAGCGGGACACAGCGGGACAGAGCAGGAACACAGCAGTAGACACAGCGGGACACAGCCGGGGACACATTGTGAGACAGCGGGGACACAGCGGGGACACAGCGGTACTCAGCGGGGGACACAGCAGTACACAGCGGGACACAGCGGGAACACAGCGGGGACTCAGCGGGGGACACAGCTGGGGACAAAGCGGGACACCACGGGACAGAGTGGGACTCAGCGGGGACAAGGGGGAGAAAGATCGGGACACATTGAAGACTCAGCGGGACACATTTGTGGTGACACTGCGTGATACAGCGGCGGACACTGCTGTACACAGTAGGTTACAGAGCATGGGACACATCGTGATATAGATGGACACTGCGGGGGAATCCAACTTGGAAACTTCGGTGTTGCCCAGCGAGGTACACAGGCGGTTATACAGCGGGTGGACACTTAC
>NW_012292858.1:0-2500 GCF_000151885.1 Dipodomys ordii | reverse complement strand
GCAGAATGAGAAGCAGGAGAAGCAGAAGAAGCAGAGCATGAGAAGCAGAAGCAAAAGAAACAGAAGAAATAGAAGGAGCAGAAGCAGAAGGAGAAGCAGAAGCAGAAGGAGAAGCAGAAAGAGAAGCAGGAGAAGCAGAAGAAGCAGGAGAAGCAGAAGCAGAAGAAACAGGAGAAGCCGAAAAAGCAGAAGCAGAATCTGAAGCAGAAGGAGAAAGAGAAGAAGCACAATCTGAAGCAGAAGCAGAAGAAACAGAAATAGTAGAATAAGCAGAAGCAGAAGCAGCAGGAGAAGCAGAAGAAGAAGATGGAGAAGGCGAAAGAGGAAGATTAGGAGTAGGAGAAGCAAAAGGATAAGCAGAAGCAGAAAGAGACGCAGAAGGAGAAACAGCAAGAGAAGTAGGAGAAGCAGGAGAAGCAGAAGCAGGAGAAGCAGAAGAAACAGAAGACGCAGAAGCAGAATGAGAAGCAGAAGGAGAAATTGAAGCAGAAGCAGAAGCAGAAGGAGAAACAGAAGCAGAAGGAGAAGCAGAAGAAGGAGAAGGAAAAGGAGAAGCAGAAAGAGAAGCCGAACGAGAAGCAGGAGAAGCAGAAGCAGGAGAAGCAGAAACAGAAGAAACAGAAGAAGGAGAAGAAACAGAAGGAGAAGCAGAAACAGAAGAAAAAGCAGAAAGAGAAGCAGGAGAAGCAGAAGAAGCAGCAGCAGGAGAAGCAGAAGCAGAACCTGAAGCAGAAGGAGAAGCAGGAGAAGCAGAATCTGGAGAAGCAGAAGGAGAAGCAGAAGCAGAAAGAGAAGCAAAAGCAGAAGGAGAAGCAGAACTAGAAGCAGAAGAAACAGAAGAAGCAGAGGCAGTAGCAGAAGAAGCAGAAGATGCAGAAGCAGAAGGAGAAGCAGAAGGAAAAGCAGAAGAACGAGAAGGTGAAGGAGAAGGAGAAACAAAAGGAGAAGCAGAAAGAGAAGCAGAAGAAGGAACAGGAGAAGGAAAAGCAGCAGGAGAAGCAGAAAGAGCAGCAGAAGGAGGAGCAGGAGATGCAGAAACAGGAGAAGCATAAGCAGAACAAACCGGAGAAGGACAAGAAGCAGAAGCAGAAGGAGAAGCAGATACAGAAGGAGAAGCAGAAAGAGAAGGAGGGGAAGCAGAAGAAGCTGAAGCAGGAGAAGCAGAAGCATAAGAATCCGAAGAAGCAGAAGGAGAACCTGAAGTAGAAGGAGAAGCAGGAGAAGCAGAAGAAGCAGAATCTGGAGAAGCAGAAGGAGAAGCAGAAGCAGAAAGAGAATCAAAAGCAGAAGGAGAAGCAGAAGAAACAGAAGAAGTAGAAGCAGTATCAGTGGAAACAGAAGTAGAAGGAGAAGCAGAAGGAAAAGCAGAATAACAAGAAGGTGAACGGAAACAGAAGGAGAAGCAGTAGGAGAATAAGAAGGAGAAGCAGAAGAAGGAGAAGCAGAAGCAGAAGAAGATGCAGAAGGAGAAGCAGAAGAAGCAGAAGCAGAAGGAGAAGCAGGAAAAGCAGAAGAAGCAGAAGCAAAAGGAGAAGCAAAAGAAGGAGAAGGAGAAGCAGAGGCAGAAGAAGAAGCATAAGGAGAAGCACATGCAGAAGGAGATGCAGAAGGAGAAGCAGGAGAAGCAGAAGAAGCAGAAGATGAAGGAGAAGCAGAAGTAGGAGAAGGAGAAGGAGGAGAAGCAGAAGCAGAAGGAGAAGCAGAAGCGGAATGAGAAGCAGAAAGAGAAGCAGGAGAAGCACAAGAAGCAGAAGCAGGAGAAGCCGAAAGAGAAGAAGCAGAAAAAGCAGAATCAGAAGCAGAATTAGAAGCAGAAGCAGAAGGAGAAGCAGCAGAAGAAGTAGAACCAGAAATTCAGGCAGGAGAAACAGAAGAAGTAGAAGCAGAAGCAGAAGGAGAAGCAAAAAGAGAAGCAGTAGGAGAAGTAGAAGAAGCAGCAGAAGGAGAAGCAGCAGAAGAAGCAGAAAAACAAGCAGGAGAAGCAGAAGCAGAAAGAGAAGTAGAAGCAGAAGAAGCAGAAGCAGAAGAAGAAGCAGTAGAAGCACAAGAAGCAGAAGTAGGAGAAGCAGAAGCAGAAGATAAAGAAGAAGCATAAGAAGCAGAAGCAGAGGGAGAAGCAGAAACAGAAGGAGAAGCAGAAAGAGAAAGAGGGGAAGGAGAAAAAGCAGAAGCAGGAGAAGCAGAAGCATAAGAATCCGAAGAAGCAGAAGCAGAACCTGAAGCAGAAGGAGAAGCAGGAGAAGCAGAATAAGCCGAATCTGGAGAAGCAGAATGAGAAGCTGAAGTAGAAACAGAAGCAGAAGCAGAAAGAGAATCAAAAGCAGAAGGAGAAGCAGAAGAAACAGAAGAAGCAAAAGCAGTAGCAGTTGCAGCAGAAGCAGAAGGAGAAGCAGAAGGAAAAGCAGAAGAACGAGAAGAAGAAGGAGAAACAGAAGGAGAAGCAGAAGGAGACTCAGAAGGAGAAGCAGAAGAAGCAGAAGGAGAAGCAGAAGGAGAAACA
>NW_012292857.1:0-7230 GCF_000151885.1 Dipodomys ordii | reverse complement strand
TAAGGAGAAGCAGTAGAAGCAGAAGAAGCATGAAGCAGGAGAAGCAGAAAAAAAGAATAAGCAAAAGAAGCAGAAGCAGAAGCAGTGGGAGAAGCAGAAGAAAGAGAAGGAGAAGGAGCAGCAGAAGGAGAAGCAGAAGCAGAAAGAGAAGCAGAAACAGAAGGAGAACAAGAAGGAGAAGCAGGAGAATCAGAAGAAGCAGAAGTAGAAGCAGAAATAAAAGAAGAAGGAGAAGCAGAAGTAGAATCAGAAGAAACAGAAGAAGAAGCAGAAGAAACAGAAGCAAAAGAAAAAGAAGAAGGAGAAGAGCAGAAGCAGAAGCAGAAGGAGAAGCAGAAAGAGAAGCAGGAGAAGCAGAAGAAGCAGGAGAAGCAGAAGCAGAAGAAACAGGAGAAGCCGAAGAAGCAGAAGCAGAATCTGAATCAGAAGGAGACACAGAAGAAGCACAATCTGAAGCAGAAGCAGAACAAACAGTAATAGTAGAATAAGCAGAAGCAGAAGCAGCAAGAGAAGCAGAAGAAGTCGGAGAAGGCGAGAGAGAAGGATTAGGAGTAGGAGAATCAAAAGGATAAGGAGAAGCAAAAGGATAAGCAGAAGCAGAAAGAGACGCCGAAGGAAAAGCAGCACGAGAAGTAGGAGAAGCAGGAGAAGCAGAAGCAGGAGAAGCAGAAGAAACAGAAGACGCAGAAGCAGAATGAGAAGCAGAAGGAGTAATTAAACAGAACCAGAAGGAGAAGCAGAAGCAGAAGGAGAAGCAGAAGAAGGAGAAGGAGAATCAGAAAGAGAAGCAGAACGAGAAGCAGGAGAAGCAGAAGCAGGAGAAGCAGAAGCAGAAGAAACAGAAGAAGGAGAAGAAGCAGAAGCAGAAGGAGAAGCAGAAACAGAAGGAAAAGCAAAAAGAGAAGCAGGAGAAGCAGAAGAAGCAGCACAGGAGAAGCAGAAGCAGAAGAAGCCGAAGAAGCAGAAGCAGAACCTGAAGCAGAAGGAGAAGCAGGAGAAGCAGAAGAAGCAGAATCTGGAGAAGCAGAAGGAGAAGCAGAAGCAGAAAGAGAAGCAAAAGCAGAAGGAGAAGCAGAAGGAGAACAGAAGAAACAGAAGAAGCAGAGGCGGTAGCAGAAGAAGCAGAAGATGCAGAAGCAGAAGGAGAAGCAGAAGGAAAAGCAGAAGAACGAGAAGGAGAAGGAGAAACAGAAGGAGAAGCAGAAAGAGAAGCAGAAGAAGGAGCAGGAGAAGATAAAGCAGCAGGAGAAGCAGAAAGAGCAGCAGAAGGAGAAGCAGGAGATGCAGAGACAGGAGAAGCAGAAGCAGAAGCAGAAGCAGAAGAAACAGGAGAAGGACAAGAAGCAGAAGCAGAATGAGAAGCAGAAACAGAAGGAGAAGCAGAAAGAGAAGGAGGGGAAGCAGAAGAAGCAGAAGCAGGAGAAGCAGAAGCATAAGAATCCGAAGAAGCAGAAGCAGAACATGAAGCAGAAGGAGAAGCTGGAGAAGCAGAAGAAGCAGAATCTGGAGAAGCAGAATGAGAAGCAGAAGGAGAAGCAGAAGCATAAAGAGAATCAAAAGCAGAAGGAGAAGCAGAAGAAACAGAAGAAATAGAAGCAGTAGCAGTTGTAGCAGAAGCAGAACGAGAAGCAGAAGAACAAGAAGGAGAAGGAGAAACAGAAGGAGAAGCAGAAGGAGAAGCAGAAAGTGAAGCAGGTAAAGCAGATGAAGAAGAAGCAGAAGGAGAATCAGAAGGAGAAGCAGAAGAAGGAGAAGGAGAAGCAGAAGAAGATGAAGAATGAGAAGCAGAAGAAGCAGAAGGAGAAGAAGGAAAAGCAGAAGAAGCAGAAGAAGCAGAAGCAAAAGGAGAAGCAAAAGAAGGAGAAGGAGAAGGAGAAGCAGAAGCAGAAGAAGAAGCATAAGGACAAGCACAAGCAGAAGGAGATGCAGAAGGAGAAGCAGGAGAAACAGAAGAAACAGAAGCTGAAGGAGAAGAAGAAGGAGATGAATCAGAAGAAGCAGAAGCAGAAATAGAAAGAGAAGCCGACGAAGAGAAGCAGAAAGAGAAGCAGGGGAAAAAGAAGAAGCAGAAGCGGGAGAAGCAGAAGAAGAAGAAGAAGGAGAAGGAGCAGAAGGAGAAGCAGAAGGAGAAGCAGAAAGAGAAGCAGGAAAAGCAGAAGAAGCAAAAGCAGGAGAAGCAGAAGCAGAAAACAGGAGAAGGACAAGAATCAGAAGCAGAAGGAGAAGCAGAAACAGAAGGAGAAGAAGAAAGAGAAAGAGGGGAAGCAGAAGAAGCAGAAGCAGGAGTAGCAGAAGCATAAGAATCCGAAGAAGCAGAAGCAGAACCTGAAGCAGAAGGAGAAGCAGGAGAAGGAGAAGAAGCAGAATCTGGAGGAGCAGAATGAGAAGCTGAAGTAGAAGCAGAAGCAGAAGCAGAAAGAGAATCAAAAGCAGAAGGAGAAGCAGAAGAAACAGAAGAAGCAGAAGCAGTAGCAGTTGCAGCAGAAGCAGAAGGAGAAGCAGAAGGAAAAGCCGAAGAACGAGAAGGATAAGGAGAAACAGAAGGAAAAGCAGAAGGAGAATCAGAAGGAGAAGCAGAAGAAGCACAAGGAGAAGCAGAAGGAGAAACAGAAGCAGAAGAAGCAGCAGAAGGAGAAGCAGAAGCAGAAGAAGATGCATAAGGAGAAGCAGGAGAAGCAGAAGAAGCAGAAGCAGAAGGAGAAGGAGAAGTAGGAGATGGAGAAGGAAGAGCCGCAGAAGCAATAGGAGAAGCAGAAGGAGTAGCAGAAGCAGAATGAGAAGCAGAAAGAGAAGCAGTAGAATCAGAAGAAGCAGTAAAAGGAGAAGCAGAAGAAAGAGAAGAAGAAGAAGAAGAAGAAGAAGAAGAAGAAGAAGAAGAAGAAGAAGAAGAAGAAGAAGAAGAAGAAGAAGAAGAAGAAGGAGAAGCATAAGGAGAAGAAACAGAAGAAGAAGAAGAAGAAGAAGAAGAAGAAGAAGAAGAAGAAGAAGAAGAAGAAGAAGAAGAAGAAGAAGAAGAAGAAGAAGTAGAAGCATAAGAAGAAGAATCAGAGGGAGAAGCAGAAGAAGGAGAAGGAGCAGCAGAAAGAGTAGTAGAAGGAGAATCAGAAGGAGAAGCAGAAGAAGGAGTAGCAGAAGCAGAAGAAGCAGCAAAAGGAGAAGCAGAAGCAGAAAAAGATGCAGAACGAGAAGCAGGAGAAGCAGAAGAAGCAGAAGCAGAAGGAGAAGCAGCAGTAGGAGAAGGAGAAGCATAAGCAGCTGCAGCAGAAGCAGTAGGAGAAGCAGAAGGAGAAGCAGAAGCAGAAGGAGAAGCAGAAGTAGAAGCAGTAGAAGCAGAAGAATCAGGAGAAGCAGAAGCAGAAGAAGGAGAAGAAGAAGCAGAAGAAAGAGAAGAAGAAGAAGAAGAAGAAGAAGAAGAAGAAGAAGAAGAAGAAGAAGAAGAAGAAGAAGAAGAAGAAGAAGAAGAAGAAGAAGAAAAAGAAGAAGAAGAAGAGGAAGAAGAAGAAGAAGAAGCAGCATAAGGAGAAGCATAAGGAGAAGCATAAGGAGAAGCAGTAGAAGCAGAAGCAGGAGAAGCAGAAGCAGAGGAAAAAGAATAAGCAAAAGAAGCAGAAGCAGAAGCAGTGGGAGAAGCAGAAGAAGCAGAAGGAGAAGGAGCAGCAGAAGGAGAAGCAGAAGCAGAAAGAGAAGCAGAAACAGAAGGAGAACAAGAAAGAGAAGCAGGAGAATCAGAAGAAGCAGAAGTAGAAGCAGAAAGAGGAGAAGAAGGAGAAGCAGAAGTAGAATCAGAAGAAACAGAAGAAGAAGAAGCAGAAGAAACAGAAGCAAAAGAAACAGAAGAAGGAGAAGAGCAGAAGCAGAAGCACAAGGAGAAGCAGAAGCGAAGGAGAAGCAGAAAGAGAAGCAGGAGAAGCAGAAGAAGCAGGAGAAGCAGAAGCAGAAGAAACAGGAGAAGCCGAAGAAGCAGAAGCAGAAACAGAAGCAGAAGGAGAAACAGAAGAAGCACAATCTGAAGCAGAAGCAGAAGAAACAGAAACAGTAGAATAAGCAGAAGCAGAAGCACCAAGAGAAGCAGAAGAAGAAGAAGAAGAAGGTGAAAGAGAAGGATTAGGAGTAGGAGAAGGAAAAGGATAAGCAGAAGCAGAAAGAGACGCAGAAGGAGAAGCAGCACGAGAAGTAGGAGAAGCAGGAGAAGCAGAAGCAGGAGAAGCAGAAGAAACAGAAGACGCAGAAGCAGAATGAGCAGCAGAAGGAAAAATTGAAGCAGAAGCAGAAGGAGAAGTAGAAGCAGAAGGAGAAGCAGAAGAAGGAGAAGGAGAAGCAGAAAGAGAAGCAGAAGGAGAAGCAGGAGAATCAGAAGCATTAGAAGCAGAAGCAGAAGAAACAGAAGGAGAAGAAGCAGAAGCAGAAGGAGAAGCAGAAACAGAAGGAAAAGCAGAAAGAGAAGCAGGAGAGGCAGAAGAAGCAGCAGCAGGAGAAGCAGAAGCAGAAGAAGCCGAAGAAGCAGAAGCAGAACCTGAAGCAGAAGGAGAAGCAGGAGAAGCAGAAGAAGCAGAATCTGGAGAAGCAGAAGGAGAAGCAGAAGCAGAAAGAGAAGCAAAAGCAGAAGGAGAAGCAGAAGGAGAAGCAGAAGAAACAAAAGAAGCAGAGGCAGTAGCATAAGAAGCAGAAGATGCAGAAGCAGAAGGAAAAGCAGATGAAGAGAAGGAGAAAGAGAAGGAGAAACAGAAGGAGAAGCAGAAAGAGAAGCAGAAGAAGGAGCAGGAGAAAGAAAAGCAGCAGGAGAAGCAGAAAGAGCAGCAGTAGGAGAAGCAGGAGATGCAGAAACAGGAGAAGCAGAAGCAGAAGAAACAGGAGAAGGACAAGACGCAGAAGCAGAGGGAGAAGCAGAAACAGAAGGAGAAGCAGAAAGAGAAGTAGGGGAAACAGAAGAAGCAGAAGCAGGAGAAGCAGAAACATAAGAATCCGAAGAAGCAGAAGCAGAACCTGAAGCAGAAGGAGAAGCAGAAGCAGAAGGAGAAGCAGCAGAAGAAGTAGAACCAGAAATTCAGGCAGGAGAAACAGAAGAAGCAGAAGCAGAAGCAGAAGGAAAAGCAAAAAGAGAAGCAGAAGAAGAAGTAGAAGAAGCAGCAGAAGGAGAAGCAGCAGAAGAAGCAGAAAAAGAAGTAGGAGAAGCAGAAGCAGAAAGAGAAGTAGAAGCAGAAGAAGCAGAAGCAGAAGAAGAAGCAGTAGAAGCATAAGAAGCAGAAGCAGGAGAAGCAGAAGAAAAAGAAGAAGCATAAGAAGCAGAAGCAGAGTGAGAAACAGAAGAAGGAGAAGGAGCAGCAGAAGGTGAAGCAGAAGGAGATGCAGAAGCAGAATGAGAAGCAGAAACAGAAGGAGAAGAAGAAGGAGAAGTTGGAGAATCAGAAGAAGCAGAAGAAGAAGCAGAAAGAGAAGCAGGAGAAGGAGAAGGAGAAGCAGAACGAGAAGGACAAGCAGGAGAAGCAGAAGAAGCAGAAGCGGGAGAATCAGATGAAGAAGATGAAGTAACAGAAGATGGAGAAGGAGCAGAAGGAAAAGCAGAAGCAGAAGGAGAAGCAGAAAGAGAAGCAGAAGAAGCAGAAGGAGCAGTAGCAGGAGAAGCAGAAGCAGAAGAAACAGAAGAAGCCCATGAACCAGAAGGAGAACTGAAGCAGAAGGAGAAGCAGAAGCAGGAGAAGCTGGAAAAGCAGAAGCAGAAGAAACAGAACAAGCAGAAGAAGCAGAAACAAAACGAGAAGCAGAAGAAGAAGAAGAAGGAGAAAGAGAAGGATTAGGAGTAGGATGAGCAGAAGCAGAATTAGAAGCAGAAAGAGAAGCAGAAGGAGAAACAGAAGAAGCAGGAGAAGCAGAAGCAGAAGCAGAATGAGAAGCATAAGAAGGAGAAATTGAAGGAGAAGGAGAATGGGACGGAGAAGCAGAAGGAGAAGTAGGAGAAGCAGAAAAAGAAGCAGGAGAAGCAGAAGCAGAAGGAGAAGAGCAGAAGCAGAAGGAGAAGCAGAAGCAGAAGGAGAAGCAGAAGAAGCAGAAGCTGATGCAGAAGAAGAAAAAGTAACAGAAAAAGCAGAAGAAGCAGAAGAAGAAGCAGCAGGAGAAGCAGAAGAAGAAGAAGGAGAAAGAGAAAGAGAAGGAATAGGAGTAGGAGAAACAGAAGGATAAGCAGAAGCAGAAAGAGAAGCAGAAGAAGCAGGAGAAGCAAAAGCAGAAGAAAAAGAAGAAGCATAAGTAGCAGAATCAGAGGGAGAAACAGATAGGAGAAGGAGCAGCAGAAGGTGAAGCAGAAGGAGATGCAGAAGCAGATAGAGAAGCAGTAACAGAAGGAGAAGAAGAAGAAGTTGGAGAATCAGAAGAAGCAGAAGCAGAAGCAGAAAGAGCAGAAGAAGGAGAAGGAGAAGCAGAAGGAGAAGGACAAGCAGGATAAGCAGAAGAAGCAGAAGCGGGAGAAGCAGAAGAAGAAGAAGAAGAAGAAACAGAAGAAGGAGAAGGAGCAGAAGGAGAAGCAGAAGCAGAAGGAGAAGCAGAAAGAGAAGCAGAAGAAGCAGTAGCAGGAGAAGCAGAAGCAGAAGAAACAGAAGAAGCCCAAGAACCAGAAGGAGAACCTGAAGCAGAAGGAGAAGCAGAAGCAGCAGAAGCTGGAAAAGCAGAAGCAGAAGAAAAAGAAGAAGCATAAGTAGCAGAAGCAGAGGGAGAAACAGAAGAAGGAGAAGTAGCAGCAGAAGGTGAAGCAGAAGGAGACGCAGAAGCAGAAAGAGAAGCAGAAACAGAAGGAGAAGAAGAAGGAGAAGTTGAAGAAGCAGAAGAAGCAGAAGCAGAAACAGAAAGAGCAGCAGAAGAAGGAGAAGGAGAAGCGGAAGGAGAAGGACAAGCAGGAGAAGCAGAAGAGGCAGAAGCGGGAGAAGCAGAAGAAGAAGAAGAAACAGAAGAAGGAGAAGGAGCAGAAGGAGAAGAAGAAGCATAAGGAGAAGCAGAAAGAGAAGCAGAAGAAGCAGTAGCAGGAGAAGTAGAAGAAACAGAAGAAGCTCAAGAATTAGAAGGAGAATCTGAAGCAGAAGGAGAAGCAGAAGTAGCAGAAGCTGGAAAAGCAGAAGCAGAAGAAACAGAACAAGCAGAAGAAGCAGAAGCAGGACGAGAAGCAGAAGAAGAAGAAGGAGAAAGAGAAGGATTAGGAGTAGGAGGAGCAGAAGAAGAAGAATCTGGAGAAGAAGAAGGAGA
>NW_012292856.1:0-4400 GCF_000151885.1 Dipodomys ordii | reverse complement strand
CAGACTCAGCAGGCGAAGCAGCAACAGAAGGATAATCAGAACGAGATTGCGTATATTCAGATGTAGCAGTAGCAGGTGAAGCTTATGCATAAGAATCCTATGAACCAGACGCACCCCTGATTAATAAGGAGAAGCAGGTGAAGCAGCTTCTTCCTAAGCATAAGTTTAAGTAGAAGTAGATTAACTAGAAGGACGACCAGCAGATGCAATTGGAGAAGTAGAAGGTGAAGCAGAAGCTGAATGCGTAGCAGAAAGAGAAGCAGTAGAAGCAGAAGATGCAGGAAAAGAAGAAGCAGAAGAATGAGAAGTAGAAGAAGATGAAGAAGAAGAAGAAGATGAAGAAGAAGAAGAAGAAGAAGAAGAAGAAGAAGAAGAAGAAGAAGAAGAAGAAGAAGAAGAAGAAGAAGAAGAAGAAGAAGAAAGAGAAGGAGAAGGAGAAGCATAAGGAGAAGAAGTAGAAGCAGAAGAAGCAGAAGCAGGAGAAGCAGAAGCAGTAGAAAAAGAATAAGCATAAGAAGAAGAATCAGAGGGAGAAGCAGAAGAAGGAGAAGGAACAGCAGAAAGAGAAGTAGAAGGAGAATCAGAAGGAGAATCAGAAGGAGAATCAGAAGAAGCAGAAGAAGCAGCAGAAGGAGCAGCAGAAGGAGAAGCAGAAGCAGAAAAAGATGCAGAACGAGAAGCAGGAGAAGCAGAAGAAACAGAAGCAGAAGGAGAAGCAGAAGTAGGAGAAGGAGAAGGAGAAGGAAGTGCAGCAGAAGCAATAGGAGAAGCAGAAGGAGATGCAGAAGCAGAATGAGAAGCAGAAAGAGAAACAGTAGAAGCAGAAGAAGCAGGAAAAGCAGAAGCAGAAGAAAGAAAGGAAGAAGAAGAAGACGAAAAAGAAGGAGAAGAAGAGGAAGAAGAAGAAGAAGAAGCAGCATAAAGGGAAGCATAAGGAGAAGCAGTAGAAGCAGAAGCAGGAGAAGCAGAAGCAGAAGAAAAAGAATAAGCAAAAGAAGCAGAAGCAGTGGGAGAAGCAGAAGTAGGAGAAGGAGAAGGAGCAGCAGAAGGAGAAGCAGAAGCAGAAAGAGAAGCAGAAACAGAAGGAGAACAAGAAGGAGAAGCAGGAGAATCAGAAGAAGCAGAAGTAGAAGCAGAAAGAGGAGAAGAAGGAGAAGCAGAAGTAGAATCAGAAGAAACAGAAGAAGAAGAAACAGAAGCAAAAGAAACAGAAGAAGGAGAAGAGCAGAAGCAGAAGGAGAAGCAGAAGGAGAAGCAGAAGCAGAAGGAGAAGCAGAAAGAGAAGCAGGAGAAGCAGAAGAAGCAGGAGAAGCAGAAGCAGAAGAAACAGGAGAAGCCGAAGAAGCAGAAGCAGAATCTGAAGCAGAAGGAGAAACAGAAGAAGCACAATCTGAAGCAGAAGCAGAAGAAACAGAAATAGTCGAATAAGCAGAAGCAGAAGCACCAGGAGAAGCAGAAGAAGGAGAAGGAGAAGGCGAAAGAGAAGGATTAGGAGTAGGAGAAGCAAAAGGATAAGCAGAAGCAGAAAGAGACGCAGAAGGAGAAGCAGCACGAGCAGTAGGAGAAGCAGGAGAAGCAGAAGAAATTGAAGACGCATAAGCAGAATGAGAATCACAAGGAGAAATTGAAGCAGAAGGAGAAGCAGAAGCAGAAGCAGAAGGATAAGCAGAAGAAGGAGAAGGAGAAGCAGAAAAAGAAGCAGAACGAGAAGCAGGAGAAGCAGGAGAAGCAGAAACAGAAAAAACAGAAGAAGGAGAAGAAGCAGAAGCAGGAGAAGCAGAAGCAGAAGAAGCCGAAGAAGCAGAAGCAGAACCTGAAGCAGAAGGAGAAGCAGTAGAAGCAGAAGAAGCAGAATCTGGAGAAGCAGAAGGAGAAGCAGAAGGAAAAGCAGAAGAACGAGAAGGAGAAGGAGAAACAGAAGGAGAAGTAGAAAGAGAAGCAGAAGAAGGAGCAGGAGAAGGAAGAGCAGCAGCAGAAGCAGAAAGAGCATCAGAAGGAGAAGCAGGAGATGCAGAAACAGGAGAAGCAGAAGCAGAAGAAACAGGAGAAGGACAAGAAGCAGAAGCAGAAGGAGAAGCAGAAACAGAAGGAGAAGCAGAAAGAGAAGGTGGGGAAGCAGAAGAAGCAGAAGCAGGAGAAGCAGAAGCATAAGTATCCGAAGAAGCAGAAGCAGAACCTGAAGCAGAAGGAGAAGCAGGAGAAGCAGAAGAAGCAGAATCTGGAGAAGCAGAATGAGAATCTGAAGGAGAAGCAGAAGCAGAAAGAGAAAAAAAGCAGAAGGAGAAGCAGAAGAAACAGAAGAATAGAAGCAGTAGCCGTTTTAGCAGAAGCAGAAGGAGAAGCCGAAGGCAAAGCAGAAGAACAAGAAGGAGAAGGAGAAACAGAAGGAGAAGGAGAAGGAGAAGCAGAAAGAGAAGCAGGTAAAGCAGAAGAAGAAGAAGCATAAGGACAAGCACAAGCAGAAGGAGATGTAGAAGGAGAAGCAGGAGAAGCAGAAGAAGCAGAAGCTGAAGGAGAAGCAGAAGTAGGAGAAGGAGGATAAGCAGAACCAGAAGGAGAAGCAGAAGAGGAATGAGAAGCAGAAAAAGAAACAGGAGAAGCACAAGAAGCAGAAGCAGGAGAAGCCGAAAGAGTAGAAGCAGAAGAAGCAGAAACAGAAGCAGAAGTAGAAGCAGAAGCAGAAGGAGAAGCAGCAGAAGAAGTAGAACCAGAAATTCAGGCAGGAGAAACAGAAGAAGCAGAAGCAGAAGGAGAAGCAAAAAGAGAAGCAGAAGGATAAGTAGAAGAAGCAGCAGAAGGAGAAGCAGCAGAAGAAGCAGAAAAACAAGCAGGAGAAGCAGAAGCAGAAAGAGAAGTAGAAGCAGAAGAAACAGAACAGAAGAAGCAGTAGAAGCATAAGAAGCAGAAGCAGGAGAAGCAGAAGCAGAAGAACAAGAAGAAGCATAAGAAGCAGAAGCAGAAGCAGAGGGAGAAACAGAAGAAGGAGAAGGAGCAGCAGAAGGTGAAGCAGAAGGAGATGCAGAAACAGAAAGAGAAGCAGAAACAGAAGGAGAAGAAGAAGGATTAGTTGGAGAATCAGAAGAAGCAGAAGCAGAAAGGGAAGCAGAAGTAGGAGAAGGAGAAGCAGAAGAAGAAGAAGAAGAAGAAACAGAAAAAGGAGAAGGAGCAGAAGGAGAAGCAGAAGCAAAAGGAGAAGCAGAAAGAGAAACAGAAGAAGCAGTAGCAGGAGAAGCAGAAGCAGAAGAAACAGAAGAAGCCGAAGAAGCAGAAGCAGGACCTCAAGCAGAAGAAACAGAAATAGCAGAAGAAGCAGAAGCAGAAGCAGAACGAGAAGCAGAAGAAGAAGAAGGAGAAGGAGAAAGAGAAGGATTAGGAGAAAGAAGAGCAGAAGGAAAATCAGAAGCCGAACGAGAAGCAGAAGGAGCAGCAGAAGGAGAAGCAGAAGGAGAATGAGAAGATAAAGCAGAAGAAGGAGAAGTAGAAGCAGAAGAAGCAGCAGAAGGAGAGGCAGAAGCAGAAGAAGATGCAGAAGGAGAAGCAGGAGAAGCAGAAGAAGCAAAAGCAGACGGAGAAGCAGAAGTAGGAGAAGGAGAAGGAGAAGGAAGGGCAGCAGAAGCAATAGGAGAAGCAGGAGAAGCAGAAGCAGAATGAGAAGCAGAAAGAGAAGCAGTAGAAGCAGAAGAAGCAGGAAAATCATAAGCAGAAGAAAGAGAAGGAGAAGAAGAAGAAGAAGAAGAAGAAGAAGAAGAAGAAGAAGAAGAAGAAGAAGAAGAAGAAGAAGAAGAAGAAGAAGAAGAAGAAGAAAAGAAGAAGACGAAGATCAATAGAAAGCCCACAGATTAGGAGAAGATCTTTACTAGCCATACAACGGACAAGGGTCTCATATCTAAAATATACTTGGAACTCAAAAAATTAAACCCCCCAACAACAAATCCCCAAAGAAACAACTGCCCAATAAATAAGTGGGCGAAAGACTTAAAGAGAAACTTCTCTGAAGAAGAAAGAAGGATGGCCAATAGACACATGAAGAAATGTTCAACATCCCTAGCCATAAAAGAAATGCAAATCAAAACAACATTGAGATATCACCTCACCCCAGAAAGAACGGCAAAAATCAAGAACTCTAATAACAACAGATGCTGGAGGGGATGTGGACAGAAAGGAACCTTACTTCATTGTTGGTGGGAATGTAAACTTGTCCAACCACTTTGGAAAGCAGTATGGAGGTTCCTCAAAAGACTTCACATAGAACTCCCCTATGACCCAGCAATCCCACTTTTGGGCATTTACCCAAATGCGTACAAACAAGACCACACTAAAGCTACCACCACAACTATGTTTATTGCAGCATTATTTACCATAGCTAAGATATGGAACCAACCCAGATGCCCCTCAGTAGA
>NW_012292855.1:0-2830 GCF_000151885.1 Dipodomys ordii | reverse complement strand
TTAGCAGAAGCAGAATGAGTAGTCGAAGGAAAAGGAGAAGAACAAGAAGGAGAAGGAGAAACAGAAGGAGAAGCAGAAGGAGAAGCAGAAAGAGAAGCAGAAGAAGGAGAAGGAGAAGCAGAAACAGAGGAAATGAAGGAGAAGCAGAAGAAGCAGAAACGGGAGAAGCAGAAGAAGAAGAAGAAGAAGATACAGAAGAAGGATAAGGAGCAGAAGGAGAAGCAGAAGCAAAAGGAGAAGCAGAAAGAGAAGCAGAAGAAACATTAGCAGGAGAAGCAGAAGCAGAAGAAACAGAAGAAGCGGAAGAAGCAGAAGCAGGACCTGAAGCAGAAGAAACAGAACAAGCAGAAGAAGCAGAAGCAGAACGAGAAGCAGAAGAAGAAGAAGGAGAAGGAGAAAGAGAAGGATTAGGAGTAGGAAGAGCAGAAGGAAAATCAGAAGCAGACCGAGAAGCAGAAGGAGCAGGAGAAGGAGAAGCAGAAGGAGAATCAGAAGGAAAAGCAGAAGAAGGAGAAGTAGAAGCAGAAGAAGCAGCAGAATGAGAAGCAGAAGCAGAAGAAGATGCAGAAGGAGAAGCAGGAGAAGCAGAAGAAGCAAAAGCAGAAGGAGAAGCAGAAGTAGGAGAAGGAGAAGGAAGGGCAGCAGAAGCAATAGGAGAAGCAGAAGGAGACGCAGAAGCAGAATGAGAAGCAGAAAGAGAAGCAGTAGAAGCAGAAGTAGCAGGAAAAGCAGAAGCAGACGAAAGAGAAGAAGAAGAAGAAGAAGAAGAAGAAGAAGAAGAAGAAGAAGAAGAAGAAGAAGAAGAAGAAGAAGAAGAAGAAGAAGAAGGAGGAGGAGAAGAAGAAGAAGAAGACCAAGAAGAAGACGAAGAAGAAGAAGAAGAAGAAGAAGAAGAAGAAGAAGAAGAAGAAGAAGAAGAAGAAGATGATGAAGAAGAAGAAGAAGAAGAAGAAGAAGAAGAAGAAGAAGAAGAAGAAGAAGAAGAAGAAGAAGAAGAAGAAGAAGAAGAAGAAGAAGAAGAAACAGAAGAAAGAGAAGGAGCAGAAGGAGAAGCAGAAGGAGAAGCAGAAAGAGAAGGAGAAGAAGCAGTAGCAGGAGAAGCAGAAGCAGAAGGAACAGAAGAAGCCGAAGAATCAGAAGGAGAACCTGAAGCAGAAGGAGAAGCAGAAGCAGCAGAAGCTGGAAAAGCAGAAGCAGAAGAAACCGAACAAGCAGAAGAAGCAGAAGCAGAACGAGAAGCAGAAGAAGAAGAAGGAGAAAGAGAAGGATTAGGAGTAGGAGGAGCAGAAGGAGAATAAGAAGCAGAAAGAGAAGCAGAAGCAGAAGCAGAAGGAGAAACAGAAGAAGCAGAAGCAGGAGAAGCAGAAGCAGAAGCAGAATGAGAAGCACAAGGAGGAGAAATTGAAGGAGAAGGAGAAGGAGACGGAGAAGCAGAAGGAGAAGTAGGAGAAGCAGAAGAAGAAGAAGCAGGAGAAGCAGAAACAGAAGAAACAGAAGAAGTAGAAGCAGAAGGAGAAGCAGGAGAAGCAGAAGAAGCAGAAGATGAAGCAGAAGAAGAAGAAACAGAAAAAGCAGAAGCAGAAGAAGAAGCAGCAGGAGAAGCAGAAGAAGAAGAAGGAGAAGGAGAAAGAGAAGGATTAGGAGTAGGAGAAACAGAAGGATAAGCAGAAGCAGAAAGAGAAGGAGAAGGAGAAGGAGAAGCAGGAGAAGCAGAAGAAGCAGAAGCAGGAGAAGCAGAAGCAGAAGAAACATAGGAAGGAGAAGAAGCAGAAGCAGAAGCAGAAACAGAAGGAAAAGCAGAAAGAGAAGCAGGAGAAGCAGAAGAAGCAGCAGGAGGAGAAGCAGAAGCAGAAGAAGCCGAAGAAGCAGAAGCAGAACCTGAAGCAGAAGGAGAAGCAGGAGAAGCAGAAGAAGCAGAATCTGGAGAAGCAGAAGGAGAAGCAGAAGCAGAAAGAGAAGCAAAAGCAGAAGGAGAAGCAGAAGGGGAAGCAGAAGAAACAGAAGAAGCAGAGGCAGTAGCAGAAGAAGCAGAAGATGCAGAAGCAGAAGGAGAAGCAGAAGGAAAAGCAGAAGAACGAGAAGGAGAAGGAGTAGGAGAAACAGAAGGAGAAGCAGAAAGAGAAGCAGAAGAAGAAGCAGGAGAAGGAAAAGCAGCAGGAGAAGCAGAAAGACCAGCAGAAGGAGAAGCAGAAGCAGAAGCAGAAGCAGAAGTAGAAGCAGAAGAAGGAGAAGGAGAAGCATAAAGAGAAACAGAAGGAGAAGCAGGAGAAGCAGAAGCAGGAGAAGCAGAATCAAAAGAAATAGAAGAAGGATAAGAAGCAGAAGCAGAAAGAGAAGCAGAAACAGAAGGAGAAGCAGAAATAGAAGCAGAAGAAGCTGAAGAAGCAGAAGCAGAACCTCAAGCAGAAGGAGAAGCAGGAGAAGCAGAAGAAGCAGAATCTGGAGAAGAAGGAGAACCAGAAGGAGAAGCAGAAGCAGAAAGAGAAGCAAAAGCAGAAGGAGAAGCAGAAAGAGAAGCAGAAGAAACAGAAGAAGCAGAAGCAGAAGCAGTAGCAGAAGAAGCTGAAGATGCAGAAGCAGATAGAGAAGCAGAAGGAATAGCAGAATAACGACAAGGAGAAACAGAAGGAGAAGAAGAATGAGAAGCAGAAGGAGAAGCAGGAAAAATAGAAGAAGCAGAAACAGATGGAGAAGCAGAAGAAGGAGAAGCAGAAGCAGAAGAAGAAGCAGAAGGAAAAGCACAAGCAGAAGGAGATGCAGAAGGAGTAGCAGGAGAAGCAGAAGAAGCAGAAGCAGAAGGAGAAGAAGAAGGAGAAGAAACAGAATCAGA
>NW_012292854.1:0-7233 GCF_000151885.1 Dipodomys ordii | reverse complement strand
CTGTGTCTACTGTTGTGTCCCTGCTGTGTCCCGCTGTGTCCCGCTGTGTCCTCGCTGTGTCCCACGCTGTGTTCCGCTGTGTCCTCGCTGTGTCCCCCGATGTGTCCCGTTGTGTCCCCAGCTGTGTACCCCGCTGTGTCCCGCTGTGTCCCCGCTGTATCGACGCTGTGTCCCGCTGTGTCCCGCTATGTCCCGCTGTGTCCTTGCTGTGTTCCCCGCTGTGTCCCGCCGTGTACCCCTCTGTGTCCCCCGCTGTGTCCCACTGTGTCCCCCGCTGTGTCCTGCTGTGTGACGCTCTGTCCCCCGCTGTGTCCCTGCTGTGCCCCACTATGACCCGCTGTGTCCCGCTGTGTACTGCTGTGTCCCCCGCTGAGTCCCGCTGTGTCCCCGCTGTGTCCCAATGTGTCCTCGCTGGGTCCCCCACTGTGTGCCGCTGTGTCCACCTTGTGTCCCCTGCTGTGTCCCGATGTGCCCCTCTGTGTCCTCTGCTGTGTCCCCTGCTCTGTCCCACTGTGTCCCCCGCTGTGTCACACTGTGTCCTGCTGTGTCCACCGCTGTGTCCCGCTGTGTCCCGCTATGTCCCCCGCTGTGTCCCCCGCTGTGTCCCCTGCTGTGTCCCTGCTGTGTCCCGCTGTGTTCCACAGTGTCCCGCTGTGTCCTTGCTGTGTCTCCCGCAGTGTCCCGCAGTGTCCTCGCTGTGTCCCCGGCTGTGTCCCGTTGTGTCCCCAGCTGTGTACCCTGTGGTGTCCCGCTGTGTCCCCATTGTTTCGATGCTGTGTCCCGCTGGGTCCCGCAGTGTCCTCGCTGTTTTCCCCGCTGTGTCCCCTGCTGTGTCTCACGCTTTGTCCCCGCTGTGTCCTACTGTGTCCCGCTATGTCCCCCACTGTGTCCCGTTGTGTCCCCAGCTGTGTACCCCACTGTTTCCCGCTGTGTCCCTGCTGTATCGACGCTGTGTCCCGCTGGATCCCGCTGTGTCCTCCCTGTGTACCCCGCTGTGTCCCACTGTGTCCCCCGCTGTGTCCCCCGCTGTGTCCCAATGTGTCCCCCGCTGTCGCCCACTGTGTCCCCTGTTGTGTTTCCGCTGTGTCCCGCTATGTCGCGCTGTGTCCCTCTGTGTCCTCGCTGTGTCCCCCGCTGTGTCCCACTGTGTCCCCTGCTGTGGCCCACTGTGTCCCCTGCTGTGTTTCTGCTGTGTCCCGCTGTGTCGCGCTGTGTCCCGCTGTCTCCTTGCTGTATCACCCGCTCTGTCCCACTGTGTCCTCACTCTGTCCCGCGCTGTGTCCCGCTGTGTCCCCCGTTTGTCCATCTGAGTACCCTGCTCTGTCCAGCTCTGTCCCCGCTGTGTCCCGCTGTGTCGCGCTGTGTCCCGCTGTCTCCTCACTGTATCACCTGCTCAGTCCCACTGTGTCCTCACTCTGTCCCTCTCTGTGTCCCGCTGTGTCCCCCGTGTGTCCATCTGTGTACCCTGCTCGGTCCAGCTCTGTCCCCGCTGTGTCCCGCTGTGTCCCACTCTGTCCCCCGCTGTGTCCCTGCTGTACCCCTCTATGTCCCGCTGTGTCCCGCTCTGTACTGCTGTGTCCCCCGCTGAGTCCCGCTGTTTCCCTGCTGTGTCCCAATGTGTCCTCGTTGGGTCCCCCGCTGTGTCCCGCTGTGTCCACCTTGTGTCCCCCGCTGTGGCCCGCTGTGGCCCTCTGTGTCCTCTGCTGTGTCCCTTGCTCTGTCACACTGTGTCCCCCGCTGTGTCCCGCTGTGTCCCGATGTGTCCACCGCTGTGTCCCGCTGTGTCCCGCTGTGTCCCCCGCTGTGTCCCCTGCTGTGTCCCACTGTGTCGTCGCTGTGTGCCCCGCTGTGTCCCGCTGTGTCCCCGCTGTGTCCCGCTGTGTCCTCGCTGTGACCCCCGCTGTCTCCAACTTTGTCCCACGCAGTGTCCCACTGTGTCCCGCTGTGTCTTTGCTGTGTCCCACTCTGTCACCGCTGTGTCCCCAGCTGTGTCCTGCTATGTCCCGCTGTGTCCCCCGCTGTCTCCCGCTGTGTCCCGCTGTGTCACCCGCTGTGTCCCGCTGTGTCTTCGCTGTGTCTGCCTCTGTCTCCCGCTCTGTCCCCCACTCTGTGCCCCGCTGTGTCTCATGCTTTGTCCCCTCTCTGTCCTGCTGTGTCCCCCACTGTGTTCCTTTGTGTCCCCAGCTGTATACCCCGCTGTGTAATGCTGTGACCCCACTGTATTGACGCGGTGTCCCGCTGGGTCCCGCTGTGTCCTCGCTGTGTTCTCCGTTGGGTCCCGCTGTGTCCCCGGCTGTGTCCCCTGCTGTGTCCCGCTGTGTCCCACGCTGTGTCCTCACTGTGTCCCCCGCTGTGTCCCACTGTGTCCCCCCTCTGTCCCCTGCTGTGTCCCGCTGTGTCCCTCTTTGTCCCCTGCTGTATCCCCTGCTCTGTCCCACTGTGTCTCCCGCTGTGTCCCCCGCTGAGTCTCACTGTGTCCCCACTGTGTCCCTCTTTGTCCTCGCTGTGTACCCTGCTGTGTCCCGCTATTTCTCCCCCTGGTCCTCTGCGTTGTCCCCGCTGTGTCCCGCTGTGTCCCGCTGTGTCCCCCGTTGTGTCCCCGCTGTGTCCCGATGTGTACCCCGCTGTGTCCCGCTGTGTCCCCCGCTGTGTCCCGCTGTGTCCCCCGCTGTGTCCCGCTGTGTCCCCCGCTGTGTCCCGCTGTGTCCCCGTAGTTTCCCCGCTGTGTCCCGCTGTGTCCCGTGGTGTCCCGCTTTGTCCCTGCTGTGTCCCCCGCTGGTTCCCGCTGTGTCGTGCTGTGTCCCGCTGTGTCCCCGCTGTGTCCCGCTGTGTCCCGCTGTGTCTCCACTGTGTGTCCGCTGTGTCCCGCTGTGTACCCCGCTGTGTCCAGCTGTGTCCCCGCTCTGTCCCTTCTCTGTTCCCCACTGTCTCCTGCTGTGTCCCCTTCTGTTTCCCGCTGTGTCCCCCGCTGTGTCCCGCTGTGTTCCGTGGTGTCCGGTTTGTCCCCCGCTTTGTTCCACTGTGTCCTCGCTGTGTCCCCCGCTGTGTCCTGCTGTGTCCTCGCTGGGGCCCCCGCTGTGTCCCGCTGTGTCTCCCGCTCTTTCCCGCTGTGTCCGGCTCGGTCCCTGCTGTATCCCGCTGTGTGCCCGCTGTGTCCCGCTGTGTACTCCGTTGTGTCCAGCTGTGTCACCGCTGTGTCTCGCTGTGTCCCCTCTCTGTCTCCGCTGTCCCCCGCTGTGTCACAGCTGTGTCCCGCTGTGTCCCCCGCTGTGCCCCACTTTGTCCCGCTGTGTCCCGCTGTGTCCTGCTGTGTCCCCTGCTTTGTCCCGGTGTGTCCCCACAGTGTCCCTGCTGTGTTTTGCTGTGTTCCATTGTGTCCCGTGGTGTCCCGCTTTGTCCCCTGCTGTGTCCCCTGCTGAGTCCCCTCTGTGTCCCCGCTGTGTCCCGCTGTGTCCTCACTGTGTCCCCCGCTGTCTCCCGCATTGTCCCACGCTGTGTCCCGCTGTGTCTCCCTGTGTCCCCCGCTGTGTCCTGCTGTGTCCCGCTGTGTCACCTGCTGTGTCCCGCTGTGTCCCGCTGTGTCCCCCGCTGTGTCCTGCTGTGTCTTCGCTGTGTCTGCCTCTGTCTCCCGCTCTGTCCCCCGCTCTGTCCCCCACTGTGTCTCACGCTTTGTCCCCGCTGTGTCCCGCTGTGTCCCTCATTGTGTTCCTCTGGGTCCCCAGCTGTGTACCCCGCTGTGTAACGCTGTGTCCCCATTGTATTGACTCTGTGTCCCACTGGGTCCCGCTGTGTCCTCGCTGTGTTCCCCGTTGTGTCCCGCTGTTTCCCCGGCTGTGTCCCCCGCTGTGTCCCGCTGTGTCCCCCGCTGTGTTTTCGCTGTGTCCCCCGCTGTGTCCCGCTGTGTCCCCCCTCTGTTCCCCGCTGTGTCCCGCTGTGTTCTTCTGTGTCCCCTGCTGTATCCCCTGCTCTGTCCCACTGTGTCCCCCGCTGTGTCCCTTCTGTGTCCATGCTGTGTCCCACTCTATCCCGCTGTGTCCTCCGCTGAGTCCCGCTGTGTTCCTGCTGTGTCCCGCTGTGTCCTCGCTGTGTCCCCGCTGTGTCCCGCTTTGTACCCCCTGTGTCCCCCGCTGTGGCCCGCTGTGTTCCCCGCTGTGTCCTGCTGTGTCCCCTGCTGTGTCCCCGCTGTGTCCCGCTGTGTCCTGCTGTGTCCCTCTGTGTCCCGCTGTGACCCTGCTGAGTCCCGCTGTGTCCCCGCTGTGTCCAGCTTTGTCGTCGCTGTGTCCCCCTCTGTGTCACGCTTTGTCCTCCCGTGTCCCCTGCTGTGTCCCACTGTGTCTCCCGCTGTGTCCCGCTGTGCCCCCTGCTGTGTCCATGCTGTGTCCCGCTGTGTTCCGCAGTGTCCCTCTGTGTCCTCGCTGTATCTCCCGCAGTGTCCCGCAGTGTCCTCGCTGTGTCCCCGGCTGTTTCCCGTTGTCTCCCCAGCTGTGTACCCCGCTGTGTCCCGCTGTGTCCCCGCTGTTTTGACGCTGTGTCCCACTGGGTCCCGCGGTGTCCTCGCTGTGTTCCCCGCTGTGTCCCCCGCTGTGTCTCACAGTTTGTCCCCGCTGTGTCCCGCTGTCTCCCGCTATGTCCCCCACTGTGTCCCGTTGTGTCGCCAGCTGTGTACCCCGCTGTTTCCCGCTGTGTCCCTGCTGTATCGACGCTGTGTCCCGCTGCATCCCACTGTATCCTCCCTGTGTACCCCGCTGTGTCCCACTGTGTCCCCCGCTGTGTCCCCCGCTGTGTCCCACTGTGTCCCCCGCTGTGGCCCACTGTGTCCCCTGCTGTGTTTCCGCTGTGTCCCGCTGTGTCGCGCTGTGTCCCGCTGTGTCCTCGCTGTGTCCCCCGCTGTGTCCCACTGTGTCCCCCGCTGTGGCCCACTGTGTCCCCTGCTGTGTTTCCGCTGTATCCTGCTGTGTCCCGCTGTGTCCCGCTGTGTCCCCCGCTGTGTCCCGCTGTGTCTTCGCTGTGTCTGCCTCTGTCTCCCACTCTTTCCCCCACTCTGTCCCCCGCTGTGTCTCACGCTTTGTCCCCGCTGGGTCCCGCTGTGTCCCCCACTGTGTTCCTTTGTGTCGCCAGCTGTGTACCCCGCTGTGTAATGCTGTGACCCCACTGTATTGACGCTGTGTCCCGCTGGGTCCTGCTGTGTCCTCGCGTGTTCCCCGTTGTGTCCCACTGTATCCCCGGCTGTGTCCTCCGCTGTGTCCCGCTGTGTCCCCCGCTGTGTCCTCGCTGTGTCCCCCGCTGTGTCCCGCTGTATCCCCCCTCTGTCCCCCGCTGTGTCCCGCTGTGTCCCTCTGTGTCCCCTGCTGTATCACCTGCTCTGTCCCACTGTGTATCCCGCTGTGTCCCCCACTGTGTCTCCCGCTGAGTCTCGCTGTGTCCCCACTGTGTCCCGATTTCTCCTGGCTGTGTCCCCCGCTGTGTCCCGCTGTGTCCCCCGCTGTGTCCCCCGCTGTGTCCCACTGTGTCGTCACTGTGTGCCCCGCTGTGTCCCACTGGGTCCCCGCTGTGACCCGCTGTGTCCTCGCTGTGTCCTCGCAGTGTCCCCCGCTGTCTCCCGCTTCGTCCCACGCAGTGTCCCGCTCTGTTCCGCTGTGTCCCGCTGTGTACTGCTGTGTCCCCAGCTGAGTCCCGCTGTGTCCCTGCTGTGTCCCTGTGTATCCTCGCTGGGTCCCCCGCTGTGCCCCACTGTGTCCCCCTTGTGTCCCCCGCTGTGTCCCGCTGTGTCCCTCTGTGTCCTCTGCTGTGTCCCCTGCTCTGTCCCACTGTGTCCCCTGCTGTGTCCCGCTGTGTCCCGCTGTGTCCACCACTGTGTCCCGCTGTGTCCCACTGTGTCCCCCACTGTGTCCCCCGCTGTGTCCCACTGTATTGTCGCTGTGTGCCCCGCTGTGTCCCGTGTGTCCCCGCTGTGACCAGCTGTGTCCTCGCTGTGTCCCCCGCTGTCTCCCGCTTTGTCCCACGCGGTGTCCCGCTGTGTCACCCGCTGTGTCCCGCTGTGTCCCGCTGTGTCCCCCACTGTGTCCCGCTGTGTCTTTGCTGTGTCTGCCTCTGTCTCCCGCTCTGTCCCCCACTCTGTCCCCCGCTGTGTCTCATGCTTTGTCCCCGCTGTGTCCTGCTGTGTCCCCCACTGTGTTCCTTTGTGTCCCCAGCTGTGTACCCCACTGTGTAACGCTGTGACCCCACTGTATTGACGCTGTGTCCCGCTGTGTCCCGCTGTGTCCTCGCTGTGTTCCCTGTTGTGTCCCACTGTGTCCCCGGCTGTGTCCCCCACTGTGTCCTGCTGTGTCCCCCGCTGTGTCCTCACTGTGTCCCCCGCTGTGTCCCGCTGTGTTCCCCCTCTGTTCCCCGCTGTGTCCCGCTGTGTCCCTCTGTGTCCCCTGCTGTATCACTTGCTCTGTCCCACTGTGTCTCCCGCTGTGTCCCCCACTGTGTCCCCCACTGAGTCTCCCTGTGTCCCCACTGTGTCCCGCTATGTCCTCGCTGTGTCCCCCGTTGTGTCCCGCTATGTCTCCCCGTGGTCCTCCGCTTTGTCCTCGCTGTTTCCAGCTGTGTCACCGCTGTGTCCCGCTGTATCCCTAGATCTGTCCCCTTCTGTGTCACGCTGTGTCCCCCGCTGTGTCACGCTGGGTCCCCCGCTGTGTCCTGCTGTGTCCCCGCAGTTTCCCCGCTGTGTCCCGCTGTGTCCCGCTGTGTCCCGTGGTGTCCCGCTTTGTCCCCGCTGTGTCCCCCACTGTGTCCCACTGTGTCCCACTGTGTCCCGCTGTGAACTGCTGTGTCCCCCGCTGAGTCCCTCTGTGTCCCTGCTGTGTCCCAATGTGTCCTCGCTGTGTCCCCCACTGTGTCCCGCTGTGTCCCCGCTGTGTCCCCCGCTCTGTCCCGCTGTGTGCATTGCTGTGTACCCGCTGTCTTCTGCTGTGTCCACTGCTGTGTCCCGCTGTGTCCCCTGCTGTGCCCCCCACTGTGTCCGCTGTTTCGTCGCTGTGTCCCTGATGTGTCCTGCTGTGTCCCCGCTGTGACCCGATGTGTCCTCGCTGTGTCCTCCGCTGCCTCCCGATTTGTCCCACGCTGTGTCCCGCTGTGTCCCGCTGTGTCCTCGCTGTGTCCCACGCTGTGTCCCACTGTGTCACCGCTGTGTCCCCCGCTGTGTCCTCGCTGTGTACACCCCGTTGTGTCCCGCTGTGTCCCCCCTCT
>NW_012292853.1:0-3981 GCF_000151885.1 Dipodomys ordii | reverse complement strand
GAAGCAATAGGAGAAGCAGAAGGAGACGCAGAAGCAGATTGAGAAGCAGAAAGAGAAGCAGTAGAAGCAGAAGTAGCAGGAAAAGCAGAAGCAGACGAAAGAAGAAGAAGAAGAAGAAGAAGAAGAAGAAGAAGAAGAAGAAGAAGAAGAAGAAGAAGAAGAAGAAGAAGAAGAAGAAGAAGAAGAAGAAGGAGAAGAAGGAGAAGAAGAAGAAGAAGAAGAAGAAGAAGAAGAAGAAGAAGAAGAAGAAGAAGAAGAAGAAGAAGAAGAAGAAGAAGAAGAAGAAGAAGAAGGAGAAGCATAAGGAGAAGCATAAGGAGAAGCATAAGGAGAAGCAGTAGAAGCAGAAGAAGCAGAAGCAGGAGAAGGAGAAGATAAAGAATAAGCAAAAGAAGCAGAAGCAGAAGCAGTGGGGAAAGCAGAAGAAGGAGAAGGAGAAGGAACAGCAGAAGGAGAAGCAGAAGCAGAAAGAGAAACAGAAACAGAAGGAGAACAAAAGGAGAAGCAGGAGAAGCAGAAGAAGCAGAAGTAGAAACAGAAAGAGAAGTAGAAAGAGAAGCAGGAGAAGCTGAAGAAGCAGGAGAAAAAGAAGCAGAAGAAACAGGAGAAGCCGAAGAAGCAGAAGCAGAATCTGAAGCAGAAGGAGAAACAGAAGAAGCACAATCTGAAGCAGACGCAGAAGAAACAGAAATAGTAGAATAAGCAGAAGCAGAAGCACCAGGAGAAGCAGAAGAAGAAGAAGGAGGAGGCGAAAGAGAAGGATTAGGAGTAGGAGAAGCAAAAGGATAAGCAGAACCAGAAAGAGACGCAGAAGGAGAAGCAGCACGAGAAGTAGGAGAAGCAGGAGAAGAAGAAGATGGAGAAGCAGAAGAAACAGAAGGCGCAGAGACAGAATGAGAAGCAGAAGGAGAAATTGAAGCAGAAGCAGAAGCAGAAGGAGAAGCAGAAGCAGAAGAAGAAGCAGAAGAAGGAGAAGGACAAGGAAAAGGAGAAAGAGAAGCAGAAAGAGAAGCAGAACGAGATGCAGGAGAAGCAGAAGCTGGAGAAGCCGAAGCAGAAGAAACAGAAGAAGGGGAAGAAGCAGAAGCAGAAGGAGAAGCAGAAACAGAAGGAAAAGCAGAAAGAGAAGCAGGAGAAGCAGAAGAAGCAGCAGCAGGAGAAGCAGAAGCAGAAGAAGCCGAAAAAGCAAAAGCAGAACCTGAAGCAGAAGGAGAAGCAGGAGAAGCAGAAGAAGCAGAATCTGGAGAATCAGAAGGAGAAGCAGAAGCAGAAAGAGAAGCAAAAGCAGAAGGAGAAGCAGAAAAAACAGAAGAAGCAGAGGCAGTAGTAGAAGAAGCAGAAGATACAGAAGCAGAAGGAGAAGCAGAAGGAAAAGTAGAAGAACTACAAGGAGAAGGAGAAACAGAATTAGAAGCAGAAAGAGAAGCAGAAGAAGGAGCAGTAGAAGGAAAAGCGGCAGGAGAAATAGAAAGAGCAGCAGAAGGAGAAGCAGGAAATGCAGAAACAGGTTAAGAACAAGCAGAAGAAACAGAAGAAGGACAAGAAGCAGAAGCAGAAGGAGAAGCAGAAAGAGAAGGAGGGGAAGCAGAAGAAACAGAAGCAGGAGAAGCAGAAGCATAAGAATCCGAAGAAGCAGAAGCAGAACCTGAAGCAGAAGGAGAAGCAGGAGAAGCAGAAGAAGCAGAATCTTTAGAAGCAGAATGAGAAGCAGAAGGAGAAGCAGAAGCAGAAAGAGAATCAAAAGCAGAAGGAAAAGCAGAAGAAACAGAAGAAGTAGAAGCAGTAGCAGTTGTAGCAGAAGCAGTAGGAAAAGCAGAAGAACAAGAAGGAGAAGGAGAAACAGAAGGAGAAGCAGAAGGAGAAGCAGAAAGAGAAGCAGGTAAAGCAGAAGAAGAAGAAGCAGAAGGAGAAGCAGAAGATGGAGAAGGAGAAGCAGAAGCAGAAGAAGATGCAGAAGGAGAAGCAGAAGAAGCAGAAGCAGAAGGAGAAGCAGGAAAAGTAGAAGAAGCAGAAGCAAAAGGTGAAGCTAAAGAAGGAGAAGGAGAAGCAGAGGCAGAAGAAGAAGTATAAGGACAAGTAATAGCAGAAGGAGATGCAGACGGAGAAGCAGGAGAAGCAGAAGAAGCAGAAGCTGATTGAGAAGCAGAAGTAGGAGAAGGAGAAGGAGGAGAAGCTGATGCAGATGGATAAGCAGAAGCAGAATGAGAAGCTGAAAGAGAAGCTGGAGGAGGACAAGAAGCAGAAGCAGGAGAAGCCGAAAGATTTGGAGCAGAAACAGAAGCAGAAGGAGAAGCAGAAGCAGAAGGAGAAGCAGCAGAAGAAGTAGAACCAGAAATTCAGGCACGAGAAACAGAAGAAGCAGAAGCAGAAGGAGAAGCAAAAAGAGAAGCAGAAGGAGAAGTAGAAATAGCAGCAGAAGAAGCAGAAAAACAAGCAGGAGAAGCAGAAGCAGAAAGAGAAGTAGAAGCAGAAGAAGCAGAAGAAGAAGCAGTAGAAGCATAAGAAGCAGAAGCAGCAGAAGGAGAACCAGAAGAAAAAGAAGAAGCATAAGAAGCAGAAGCAGAGGGAGAAACAGAAGAAGGAGAAGGAGCAGCAGAAGGTGAAGCAGAAGGAGATGCAGAAGCAGAAAGAGAAGCAGAAATAGAAGGAGAAGAAGAAGGAGAAGTTGGAGAATCAGAAGAAGCAGAAGCAGAAAGAGAAGCAGAAGAAGGAGAAGGAGAAGCAGAAGGAGAAGGACAAGCAGGAGAAGCAGAAGAAGCAGAAGCGGGAGAAGAAGAAGAAGAAGAAGAAACAGAAGAAGGAGAAGGAGCAGAAGGAGAAGCAGAAGCAGAAGGAGAAGCAGAAAGAGAAGCAGAAGAAGCAGAAGAAGCACTAGCAGAAGAAGCAGAAGCAGAAGAAACAGAAGAAGCCGAAGAATCAGAAGGAGAACCTGAAGCAGAAGGAGAAGCAGAAGCAGCAGAAGCTGGAAAAGCAGAAGCAGAAGAAACCGAACAAGCAGAAGAAGCAGAAGAAGAACGAGAAGCAGAAGAAGAAGGAGAAAGAGAAGGATTAGGAGTAGGAGGACCAGAAGCAGAATAAGAAGCAGAAAGAGAAGCAGAAGGAGAAGCAGAAGGAGAAACAGAAGAAGGAGAAGCAGGAGAAGAAGAAGCAAAAGCAGAATGAGAAGCACAAGAAGAAATTGAAGGAGAAGGAGAAGGAGACGGAGAAGCAGAAGGAGAAGTAGGAGAAGCAGAAGAAGAAGCAGCCTGAGAAGCAGAAACAGAAGAAACAGAAGGAAAAGAGCAGAAACAGAAGGAGAAGCAGAAGCTGAAGCGGAAGAAGAAGAAACAGAAAAAGCAGAAGAAGCAGAAGAAAAAGCAGCAGGAGAAGCAGAAGAAGAAGAAGGAGAAGGAGAAAGAGAAGGATTAGGAGTAGGAGAAACAGAAGGATAAGCAGAAACAGAAAGAGAAGGAGAAGGAGATGCAGAAGAAGCCGAAGCAGGAGAAGCAGAAGCAGAATGAAAAGCAGAAGAAGGAGAAATTGAAACAGAAGAAGATGCAGAAGGAGAAGCAGAAGCAGAAGTAGAAGCAGAAGAAGGAGAAGCAGAAGGAGAAGCATAAAGAGAAACAGAAGGAGAAGCAGGAGAACAGAAGCAGGAGAAGCAGAATCAAAAGAAATAGAAGAAGGATAAAAAGCAGAAGCAGAAAGAGAAGCAGAAACAGAAGGAGAAGCAGAAATAGAAGCTGAAGAAGCAGAAGCAGAACCTGAAGCAGAAGGAGAAGCAGAAGCAGAAGAAGCAGAATCTGGAGAAGAAGGAGAACCAGAAGGAGAAGCAGAAGCAGAAAGAGAAGCAAAAGCAGAAGGAGAAGCAGAAAGAGAAGCAGCAGGAATAGCAGAATAACGAGAAGGAGAAACAGAAGGAGAAGAAGAATGAGAAGCAGAAGGAGAAGCAGGAAAAACAGAAGAAGCAGAAACAGACGGAGAAGCAGAAGAAGGAGTGAT
>NW_012292852.1:0-3798 GCF_000151885.1 Dipodomys ordii | reverse complement strand
TCATGCTTCTCCTTCGGCTTCTGCTTCTCCTTCTGCTTCTGCTTCTGCTTCAATTTCCCCTTCTGCTTCTCATTCTGATTCTGCGTCTTCTGTTTCTTCTGCTTCTCCTTCTGCTTCTCCTTCTGCTTTTGCTTCTCTTTCTGCTTCTGCTTCTCCTTCTGCTTCTCCAGATTCTGCTTCTTCTGCTTCTCCTGCTTCTCCTTCTGCTTCAGGTTCTGCTTCTGCTTCTTCGGCTTCTTCTGCTTCTGCTTCTCCTGCTGCTGCTTCTTCTGCTTTTCCTGCTTCTCTTTCTGCTTTTCCTTCTGTTTCTGCTTCTCCTTCTGCTTCTGCTTCTTCTCCTTCTTCTGTTTCTTCTGCTTCTGCTTCTCCTGCTTCTGCTTCTCCTGCTTCTCGTTTTGCTTCTCTTTCTGCTTTTCTTTCTGCTTCTCCTTCTCCTTCTTCTGCTTCTCCTTCTGCTTCTGCTTCTCCTTCTGCTTCTGCTTCAATTTCTCCTTCTGCTTCTCATTCTGCTTCTGCGTCTTCTGTTTCTTCTGCTTCTCCTGTTTCTGCTTCTCCTGCTTCTCCTACTTCTCGTGCTGCTTCTCCTTCTGCGTCTCTTTCTGCTTCTGCTTATTCTTTTGCTTTCCCTACTCCTAATCCTTCTCTTTCGCCTTCTCCATCTTCTTCTTCTGCTTCTCCTGCTGCTTCTGCTTATTCTACTATTTCTGTTTCTTCTGCTTCTGCTTCAGATTGTGCTTCTTCTGTTTCTCCTGCTTCAAATTCTGCTTCTTCGGCTTCTCCTGTTTCTTCTGCTTCTGCTTCTCCTGCTCCTTCTGCTTCTCCTGCTTCTCTTTCTGCTTCTCCTTCTGCTTCTGCTTCTCCTTCTGCTTCTGCTTCTGCTCTTCTCCTTCGTCTTGTTCTTTTGCTTCTGTTTCTTCTGCTACTTCTTCTTCTGTTTCTTCTGATTCTACTTCTGCTTCTCGTCTTCTCCTCTTTCTGCTCCTACTTCAGCTTCTTCTGATTCTCCTGCTTCTCCTTCTTATTCTCCTTCTGTTTCTGCTTCTCTTTCTGCTTCTGCTTCTCCTTCTGCTGCTCCTTCTCCTTTTCCTTCTTCTGCTTCTCCCACTGCTTCTGCTTTTTTTGCTTATTCTTTTTCTTCTGCTTCTGCTTCTCCTGCTTCTGCTTCTTCTGCTTCTACTGCTTCTCCTTATGCTTCTCCTTATGCTGCTTCTTCTTCTTCTTCTTCTTCGTCTACTTCTTCTTCTTCTCTTTCTTCTGCTTCTGCTTTTCCTGCTTCTTCTGCTTCTACTGCTTCTGTTTCTGCTTCTCATTCTGCTTCTGTTTCTCCTTCTGCTTCTCCTATTGCTTCTGCTGCTCTTCCTTCTCCTTCTCCTTCTCCTACTTCTGCTTCTCCTTCTGCTTCTGCTTCTTCTGCTTCTCCTGCTTCTCCTTCTGCATCTTCTTCTGCTTCTGTTTCTCCTTCTGCTGCTTCTTCTGCTTCTGCTTCTCCTTCTGATTCTCCTTCTGCTGCTCCTTCTCCTTCTTCCTCTGATTCTGCTTCTTATGCTTATTCTTTTTCTACTGCTTCTGCTTCTCCTGCTTCTGCTTCCTCTGCTTCTCCTTATGTTTCTCCTTCTCCTCCTCCTCCTCCTTCTTCTTCTTCTTCTTCTTCTTCTTCTTCTTCTTCTTCTTCTTCTTCTTCTTCTTCTTCTTCTTCTTCTTCTTCTTCTTCTCCTTCTTCTTCTTCTTCTCCTTCTTCTGCTTCTGCTTTTCCTGCTTCTTCTGGTTCTACTGCTTCTCTTTCTGCTACTCATTCTCCTTCTGCTTCTGCTTCTCCTGTTGCTTCTGTTGCTCTTCCTTCTCTTTCTCCTACTTCTACTTCTTCTTCTGCTTCTGCTTCTTCTGCTTCTCCCGCTTCTCCTTCTGCATCTCCTTCTGCTTGTGCTTGTCCTTATGCTTATTCTTCTGTTCCTGCTTCTCCTTCTGCTTTTTCTGCTTCTCCTTCTGATTCTCCTTCTGCTTCTGCTTCTGTTTCTCCTTCTTGTTCTCGTTCTTCTGCTTTTCCTTCTGCTTCTCCTTCTGCTTCTGCTGCAACTGCTACTGCTTCTTCTGTTTCTTCTGCTCCTCCTTCTGCTTTTGATTCTCTTTCCGCTTCTGCTTCTCCTTCAGCTTCTCATTCTGCTTCTCCATATTCTGCTTCTTCTGCTTCCCCTGCTTCTCCTTCTGCTTCAGGTTCTGCTTCTGCTTCTTCGGATTCTTATGCTTCTGCTTCTCCTGCTTCTGCTTCTTCTGCTTTCCCTTCTTCTGTTTCTTCTGCTTCTCCTTCTGCTTCTCCTTCTGCTTTTGCTTCTCTTTCTGCTTCTGCTTCTCCTTCTGCTTCTCCAGATTCTGCTTCTTCTGCTTGTCTTGCTTCTCCTTCTGCTTCAGGTTCTGCTTCTGCTTCTTCAGCTTCTTCTGTTTCTGCTTCTCCTGCCGCTGCTTCTTCTGCTTCTCCTGCTTCTCTTTCTGCTTTTCCTTCTGTTTCTGCTTCTCCTTCTGCTTCTGCTTCTTATCCTTCTTCTGTTTCTTCTGCTTCTGCTTCTCCTGCTACTGCTTCTCCTGCTTCTCGTTCTGCTTCTCCTTCTCCTTCTTCTGCTTCTCCTTCTGCTTCTGCTTCTGCTTCAATTTCTCCTTCTGCTTCTCATTCTGCTTCTGCGTCTTCTCTTTCTTCTGCTTCTCCTGCTTCTGCTTCTCCTGCTTCTCCTACTTCTCGTGCTGCTTCTCCTTCTGCGTCTCTTTCTGCTTCTGCTTATCCTTTTGCTTCTCCTACTCCTAATCCTTCTCTTTCGCCTTCTCTTTCTTCTTCTTCTGCTTCTCCTGCTGCTTCTGCTTCTGCTTATTCTACTATTTCTGTTTCTTCTGCTTCTGCTTCAGATTGTGCTTCTTCTGTTTCTCCTGCTTCAGATTCTGCTTCTGCTTCTTCGGCTTCTCCTGGTTCTTCTGATTCTGCTTCTTCTGTTTCTTCTACTTCTCCTGCTTCTCTTTCTGCTTCTCCTTCTCCTTCTGCTTCTCCTTCTGCTTCTTCTTCTGCTCTTCTCCTTCTTCTGTTTCTTTTGCTACTGTTTCTTCTTCTTCTTCTTCTACTGTTTCTTCTGATTCTACTTCTGCTTCTCCTTCTTCTCCTCTTTCTGCATCTACTTCTACTTCTTCTGATTTTCCTGTTTCTCGTTCTTCTTCTCCTTCTGTTTCTGCTTCTCTTTCTGCTTCAACTTCTCATTCTGCTGCTCCTTCTCCTTCTTCTGCTTCTCCCACTGCTTCTGCTTCTGCTTCTTTTGCTTATTCTTTTTCTTCTGCTTCTGCTTCTCTTGCTTCTGCTTCTTCTGCTTCTACTGCTTCCCCTTATGCTTCTCCTTATGCTTCTCCTTATGCTTCAGGTTCTGCTTCTGCTTCTGCTTCTTGTCCTTCTCCTGTTTCTTCTGCTTCTGCTTCTCCTGTTTCTGCATCTCCTGCTTCTCCTTCTGCTGCTCTTTCTGCTTCTCCTGCTGCTTTTCCTTCTCCTGCTCCTTCTTCTGCTTCTCTTTCTGCTTCTCCTTCTGTTTCTCCTTCTCCTTCTCCTTCTCGTTCTTCTGCTTTTCCTTCTGCTTCTCCTTCTGCTTCTGCACCTTCTGCTTCTTCTGCTACTGCCTCTGCTTCTTCTGTTTCTTCTGCTTCTCCTTCTGCTTTTGCTTCTCTTTCTGCTTCTGCTTCACTTTCTGCTTCTCCAGGTTCTGCTTCTTCTTCTTCTCCTGCTTCTCCTTCTTCAACAGGTTCTGCTTCTGCTTCTTCGGCTTCTTCTGCTTC
>NW_012292851.1:0-1592 GCF_000151885.1 Dipodomys ordii | reverse complement strand
TCCAGCTGTGTCCTCCCTGTGTCCCTCGCTGTGTCCCGCTGAGTCCCCTGTTGTGTCCCACTGTGTCCTGCTGTGTCACGCTCTGTCCCCTCTGTGTCCCTCTGTGTCCAGCTCTGTCCCTGTTGTGTGTCCGCTGTGCCCCGCTTTGTACCCTTCTGTGTCCAGCTGTGTCCCCTGTGTCCCGCTGTGTCCCTTGTCTGTCCCCCGCTGTCCACCGCTGTGTCCCCCGGCTGTGTCCCGCAGTGTCCCCGCTGTGTCCCGCTGTGTCCTACTGTGTCCCGTGGTGTCCCGCTTTTTCCCCTCTATGTCTTCTGCTGAGTCCCCTCTGTGTACCCGCTGTGTCCAGCTGTGTCCTCGCTGTGTCCTCCGCTGTCTCCTGCTTTGTCCCACGCTGTGTCCTACTGTGTCCCACTGTGTCCCTGCTGTGTCCCCTGCTGTGTCCCGCTGTGTCCTGCTGTGTCCCCCGCTGTGTCCTGCTGGGTCCCGCTGTGTCCCCGCTGTGTCCCTGCTGTGTCCAGCTGTGTCCCCCGCTGTGTCCCGCTGGGTCCCGCTGTGTCCCCCGCTGTGTCCCCCTGTGTCCCCGCAGGTTCACCGCTGTTTCACGCTGTGTCCTGCTGTGTTCGGTGGTGTCCCGCTTTGTCCTCCGCTGTGTCCTGCTGTGTCCACTGCTGGATCCCCGCTGGGTCCCCGCTGGGTCCCGCTGTGTCTCGCTGTTTCCCGCTGTGTCCTCGCTTTGTCCCATGCTGTGTTCCGCTGTGTCCTCCCTGTGTCCCCCGCTGTGTCCCGCTGTGTCACCCGCTGTGCCCCGCAGTGTCCCGCTGTGTCCCGCTGTGTCCTGTGGTGTCCCGCTTTGCCCCCGCTATGTCCCCAGCTGAGTCCCCTCTGTGTCCCCGCTGTGGCCCCCGCTGTGGCCCCCGCTGTGTCCTGCTGTGTCCCGCTGTGTCCTGCTGGGTCCCGCTGTGTCCCCGCTGTGTCCCCACTGTGTCCCGCTGTGTCCTGCTGGGTCCCGCTGGGTCCCCGCTGTGTCCCGCTTTGTCCCCCGCTGTGGCCCCCTCTGAACCACCTTTGTGTCCCCGCTGTGTCCCGCTGTGTCCTCGCTGTGTCCGCCTCTGTCTCCCTCTCTGTCCACCGCTGTGTCTCACGCTTTGTCCCCGCTGGGTCCCGCTGTGTCCCGCTCTGTTCCCCACTGTGTCCCCCGCTGAGTCCTCTATGTGTCACCGCTGTGTCCCGCTGTGTCCTCGCTGTGTCCCCTGCTATCTCCCGCTTTGACCCACGCTGTGTCCCGCTGTGTTCTGCTGTGTCCTCGCTGTGTCCCCCGCTGTGTCCTGCTGTGTTCCTGCTGTGTCCCAAGCTGTGTCCCGCTGTGTGCCACGCTGTGTCCTGCTGGGGTCCCGCTGTGTCCCCACTGTGTCCCGTTGTGTTCACAGCTGTGTACCACGCTATGTAAAACTGAGTACCCCGCTGTATCGACGCTGTGTAACCGCTGGTACCCGCTGTGATCCTACCTGTGTACCCCGCTGTGTCCCGCTGGGGTCCCCCACTGAGACCCCCGCTGTGTCCCTATGGAGACCCACGCTTATGTCCCCCTGGGG
>NW_012292850.1:0-5644 GCF_000151885.1 Dipodomys ordii | reverse complement strand
TGTCCTCGCTGTGTCACGCTGTGTCCCGCTGTGTCCCCCACTGTTTCCCCTGCTGTGTCCGGCTCTGTCCCCCACTGTGTCCCGCTCTGTCCCCCTCTGTGTCCCACTGTGTCCCCCGCTGTGTCCCACTGTGTCCCTGCAGTGTCACTGCTGTTTCCTGCTGTGTCCCGCTGTGTTCCGTGGTGTCCCTCTTTGTCTCCCGCTGTGTCCCCCGCTGTGTCCCGCTGTGTCCGACTGTGTCCCGCTCTGTCCCCGCTATGTCTTGCTGTGTCCCGCTGTGTCCCCGCTGTGTGCCCGCTGTGTCCCGCTATGTCCCCCGCTTTGTCCTGCTGTGTCCCCGCAGTGTCCTGCTGTGTCCCACTGTGTCACACTGTGTCCCGTGGTGTCCCTCTTTGTCCCCTGCTGTGTCCACCGCTGAGTCCCACTTTGTGGCCGCTGTGTCCTGCTGTGTCCTCGCTGTGTCCCCCGCTGTCTCCCGCTTTGTCCCCCGCTGTGTCCCCGCTGTGACACGCTATGTCCTCGCTGTTTCCCCCACTGTGTCCCCGCTATGTCCCCAGCTGTGTCCCGCTGTGTCCCGCTGTGTACCCCGCTGTGTCCCGCTATGTTCCCGCAGTGTCCCGCTGTGTCCCGCTGTGTCCTCGCTGTGTCCCCCGCTGTGTCCCTTTGTGTCCCCAGCTGTGTACCTCGCTGTGTCCCGCTGTGTCCACGCTGTATCGACGCTGGGTCCCACTGTGTCCCGCTGTGTCCTCCCTGTGTCCCCAGCTATGTCCCGCCGTGTCTGCCACTGTGTCCCGCTGTGTCTACTGCTTTGTCCCCACTGTGTCCCGCTGTGTCCCGCTGTGTCCTCGCTGTGTTCCCCGCTGTCTCCCGCTTTGTCCCCCGCTTTGTTCCGCTGTGTCACGCTGTGTCCTCCCTGTGTCCCCCGCTGTATCCCGCTGTGTCCCCGCTATGTCCCCAGCTGTGTCCCGCTGTGTTCCGCTGTGTCCCCCGCTGTGTCCCGCTATGTTCCCGCAGTGTCCCGCTGTGTCCCGCTGTGTCCTCGCTGTGTCCCCTGCTGTGTCCCGTTGTGTCCCCAGCTGTGTACCTCGCTGTGTCCCGCTGTGTCCCCGCTGTATCGACGCTGGGTCCCACTGGGTCCCGCTGTGTCCTCCCTGTGTCCCCAGCTATGTCCCGCCGTGTCCGCCAGTGTGTCCCGCTGTGTCTACTGCTTTGTCGCCGCTGTGTCCCGCTGTGTCCCGCTGTGTCCTCGCTGTGTCCCACGCTGTGTTCTGCTTTGGCCTCGCTTTTTTCCTCACTGTGTCCCGCTGTGTACCCCTCTGTGTCCCCCGCTGTTTCCCGCTGTGTCCTCACTGGGTCCCCCACTGTGTCCCGCTGTGTCCCCCACTGTGTCCCGCAAGTCCGGCTATGTCCTTCTCTGTCCCCGCTGTGTCCCGCTGTGTCCCACTGTGTCCCCGCTGTGTGCCTGTTGTGTCCCGCTGTGTCCCACTGTGTGCCCGCTGTGTCCCGCTGTGTCCCCCGCTTTGTCCCCCGCTGTGTCCTTGCTGTGTCCCTGCTGTGTCCCGCTGTGTCCTCACTGGGTCCCCCACTGTGTCCCGCTGTGTCCCCCGCTGTTTCCCGCTGTGTCCGGCTATGTCCCTCTCTGTCCCTGCTATGTCCCGCTGTGTCCCCGCTGTGTGCCTGCTGTGTCCCGCTGTGTCCCACAGTGTCCCCGCTGTGTCCCGCTGTGTCCCCGCTGTGTCCCGCTGTGTACCCCGCTGTGTCCAGCTGTGTCACCGCTTTGTCTCGCTGTGGCCACTCTCTGTCTCCGCTGTCCCCCGCTGTGTGCCCCGCTGTGTCCCGCTGTGTCCCGCTGTGTCCCCCGCTTTCTCCTTCTGCGTCCCGCAGTGTCTCCGCTGTGTCCCGCTGTGTAACACTGTGTCCCGTGGTGTCCCACTTTGTCCCACGCTGTGTCCCCCGGTGAGTCCTCTCTGTGTCGCCGCTGTGTCCCCCTGTGTCCTCGCTGTGTCCCCCGCTGTCTCCCGCTTTGACTCCCTCTGTGTTCCGCTGTGTCCCGCTGTGTCCCCGCTGTGTCCCCAGCTGTGTCCCGCTGTGTCCCGCTGTGTACCCCGCTGTGTCCTGCTATGTTCCCGCAGTGTCCCCGCTGTGTCCCGCTGTGTCCCGCTGTGTCCTTGCTGTGTCCCCAGCTGTGTACCCCACTGTGTCCCGCTGTGTCCCTGCTGTATCGACGCTGGTTCCCGCTGGGTCCCGCTGTTTCCTCCCTTTGTCCAACGCTGTGTCCCGCTGTGTCTACTGCTGTGTCCCCGCTGTGTCCCGCTGGGTCCAGCTGGGTCCCTGCTGTATCCACGCTGGGTTCCGCTGGGTCCTGGTCTGTCATCCCTGTGCTCCCCGCTGTGTACCGCTCTGTCCCCCGCTGTGTCCCTGCTGTGTCCCCGCTGTGTCCCATGCTGTGTGCCGCTGTGTCCTTGTTGTGTCCCCCGCTGTGTCCCGCTGTGTCCTGTTGTGTCACGCTGTTTCCCCACTGCATCCCCGCTGTGTCCCTCTGTGTACCCCGCTGTGACCAGCTTTGACCCCGCTGTGATTCGCTGTGTCCCACGCTCTGTCCCCCACTGTGTCCCGCTCTGTCCCCCCTGTGTCCCGCTGTGTCCCCCGCTGTGTCCCACTGTGTCCACGCAGTATCACTGCTGTTTCCTGCTGTGTCCCGCTGTGTTCCGTGGTGTCCCTCTTTGTCTCCCGCTGTTTCCCCCGCTGAGACCCCGCTGTGTCAACGCTGTGTCCTGCTTTGTCCTCGCTGTGTCCCCCGCTGTCTCCAGCTCTGTCCCCCGCTGTGTCTCACGCTTTTTCCCCGCTGTGTCCCACTGTGTCCCGCTGTGTCCCGCTGTACCCCCACTGTGTCCCGTTGTGTCCACAGCTGTGTACCACGCTGTGTAACGCTGTGTGCCCGCTGTATCTACGCTGTATCCCGCTGTGTCCCCCGCTGTGTCCTCGCTGTGTTCCCCGCTGTGTCCCGCTGTGTCCCCCGCTGTGTCCCGCTGTGTCCTCGCTGGGTCTCCCGTTGGGTCCCGCTGGGTCCCCCGCTATGTCCCGCTGTGTACCGCTGTGTCCCCCGCTGTGTCCTGTTGTGTCCCCAGCTGTGTACCCCGTTGTGTCCCGCTGTATCGACGCTGTGTCCCACTGGGTCCCGCTGTTTCCTTCCTGTTTTGCCCGCGGGGTCTCGCTGTGTCCCCGCTGTATCGACGCTGTGTCCCCGCTGTGTCCCGCTGTGTCCCGCTCTGTCCTCGCTGTGTCCCCTGCTGTGTCCCGTTGTGTCCCCAGCTGTGTCCCCTGCTATGTCCCGCTGTGTCTACTGCTGTGTCCACGCTGTGTCCCGCTTTTTTCTCGCTGTGTCCCGCTGTGTCCTCTCTGTGTCCCCCGCTATGTTTCGCTGTGTCCTCGCTGTGTCCCCCGCTGTGTCCCGCTGTTTCCCGCTGTGTCCTTGCTGTGACCCGCTCTGTCCCCACTGTATCGACGCTGTGTCCCGCTGTGTTCCGCTGTGTCCTCGCTGTGTCCCCCGCTGTGTCCCGCTGTGTACCCCTCTGTGTCTCCGGCTGTGTCCCGCTGTGTCCCCCGCTCTGACCCGCTGTGTCCTGCTTTGTCCCCCACTGTGTCCCTGCTGTCTCCCCGGTGTGTCCCACTGTGTCCCGCTGTGTACTGCTGTGTCTCCCGCTGAGTTCCGCTGTGTCCCGCTTTGTCCCCAGTGTGTGCCCGCTGTGTCCCTCTGTGTACCCCGCTGTGTCCAGCTGTGTCCCCGCTGTGTCCCGCTGTGTCCCCTGTCCCCTGCTGTCCCCCGCTGTGTCCCCCGCGGTGTCCAGCTGTGTCTTGCTGTGTCCCTGCTTTGTCCCGCTTTGCCCCTGCTGTGTCACCATTCTGTCCCGCTGTGTCAAACTGTGTCCCGTGTTGTCCCGCTTTTTCCCCCGCTGTGACCTCGCTATGTTTCCAGCTGTGTCCTGCTGTGTACCACTCTGTGTCCCCTGCTGTGTCCCGCTGTGTACCCGCTGTGTCCCTCTATGTTCCCTCAGTGTCCCAGCTGTGTCCCGCTGTGTCCTCGCTGTGTCCACTGCTGTGTCCCGTAGTGTCCCCAGCTGTATACCCCGCTATGTCCCGCGGTGTCCTCGCTGTATCGACGCTGTGTCCTGCTGGGTCACGCTGTGTTCCCAGCTGTGTACTCCGCTGTGTCCCGCTGTGTACCCCGCTGTGTCCCGCTATGTTCCCGCAGTGTCCCCGCTGTGTCCCGCTGTGTCCTCGCTGTGTCCCCCGCTGTGTCCCTGCTGTGTCCCTGCTGTGTCCCGCTGTGTCCCGCTGTGTCCTCGATATGTCCCACGCTGTGTTCCGCTGTGTCCCCCGCTGTGTCCCACTGTGTCCCGCTGTGTCCCCCGCTGTGACCCGCTGTGTCCCGCTGTGTCCCCCGCTGTGTCCCCACTGTGTGCCCTCTGTGTCCCGCTGTGTACCCCGCTGTGTCCAGCAGTGTCTCCGCTGTGTCCCGCTTTGTCCCCTCCCTGTCCCCTGCTGTCCCCCGCTGTGTCCCCCGCTGTGTTCCCACTGTATACCGCTGTGTCGCCCGCTTTGTCCCGCTGGGCCCCTGCAGTGTCACGGCTGTGTCCTACTGTGTCACACTGTGTCCCGTGTTGTCCTACTTTGGCCCCCGCTGTGACCTCGCTGTGTTTCTCGCTGTGTCCCGCTGTGTACCCTTCTGTGTCTCCCGCTGTGTCCCGCTGTGTACCCTGCTGTGTCCAGCTGTGTCCTCGCTGTGTCCCCCTCTGTCTCCTGCTTTGTCCACGCTGTGTCCCGCTGTGACCCGCTGTGTCCTCGCTGTGTCCCCCGCTGTGTCCCGCTGTGTCCCCGCTGTGTCCACTGCTGTGTCCCGCTGTGTACCCCGCTGTGTCCCGCTATATTCCCCCAGTGTCCCCGCTGTGTCCCGCTGTGTCCCCCGCTGTGACCTGCTGTGTCCCGCTGTGTCCCCCACTGTGTCCCTGCTGTCTCCCCGAGTGTCCCACTGTGTCCCGCTGTGTACTGCTGTGTCTCCCGCTGAGTTCCACTGTGTCCCCGCTGTGTCCCAATGTGTCCTCGCTGTGTCATGCTCTGTCATGCTCCGTCCCCGCTGTGTCCCGCTGTGTCCTCCTGTGTCCCCACTGTGTGCCCGCTGTGTCCCTCTGTGTACCCCGCTGTGTCCAGCTGTGTCCTCGCTGTGTCCCGCTGTGTCCCCTGTCCCCTGTTGTCCCCCGCTTTGTCCCCCGCTGTGTCCCGCTGTGTCTCGCTTTGTTACACTGTGTCCCGTGTTGTCCCGCTTGGTCCCCCGCTGTGACCTCGCTGTGTTTCCCGTTGTGTCCCTCTGTGTACCACTCTGTGTCTCCAGCTGTGTCCCGCTGTGTACCCCGCTGTGTCCAGCTATGTTCCCGCAATGTCCCCGCTGTCTCCCGCTGTGTCCTCGCTGTGTCCACCGCTGTGTCCCGTTGTGTCCCCAGCTGTGTACCCCGCTTTGTCCCGCTGTGTCCCCGCTGTATCGACGCTGTGTCCTGCTGGGTCCCGCTGTGTCCTCGCTGTGTTTCCCGTTGTGTCCCGCTATGTCCCCCGCTGTGTCCTCCGCTGTGTCCTTGCTGTGTCCCTGCTG
>NW_012292849.1:0-1581 GCF_000151885.1 Dipodomys ordii | reverse complement strand
GTATATTTCATTTTTGACAATGCAGCCATTCCCTTGTTCTTTCCCAGTTTTTCTCTCCCATCCCCACCCACAATACTTTAAAAAAATTATTGTACCAATCTACATTCCCACCAACAGTGTATAAGCATCTCTTTTGTTTGTATTCTTGTCCACACATTTGTTTTTGTTTTTTTACTTTTTTGATAATAACTATCCTAATCGGGAAGAAGTGGTGTTGAACAATTGTTTTGGTTTCCAGTTCCCTGATAACTAATGATGTCGAACCTTTTTAAAAATTGATTTTTTTTGGGAGGGGGAGGGGCTCGTGGGCCTGAACTCTGGGCCTGAGCACTGTCCCTCAGCTCTTCAGCTCAAGGCTAGCACTCTACCACTTGAGCCACAGCGCCACTTCTGGCTTTTTTCTTTTTGCTTATCTGGTGCTGAGGAATCAAACCCAGGGCCTCAGGCATTCAAGGCAAGCACTCTACCACTGAGCCACCTTCCCAGCCCTCAAAATTGATTTTTAAAAAACATTTTTATTATTATAAAGGCCATGTTCAGAGGGAATTACAAAATTGATTTTTTTCCCTGGTCGCTCGCGGTTGACAGGACCGCCCGCGAGCGGTAGGCGGCCCAGGTCATGCGCGAGCACGCGCTCTAGCGCCACAGCTCGACCCCCGGCCCCGCGCGCAGGCGCGATGGTCACTCTAAGGCGGCAACTCAGAATTGATTTTTTTGAGTTGTAGAAATTCTTTATAAATGTTGGGAGGGTAAGGAAAGGCGCAGAAAAGGTGGAGCAAGGGTGAACAAATAGAACGGTGGTACTTAGTAGACACCATGTAGAAATGAAACAATATTTTGTGGGTGGGGATGGGAGGGAAAAACCGGAAGAGAGTGATGGAAGAGGAGAGACGTGGTTCTAAAAGAATTGTACATTATCTGATGCATGTAACTATAATCCCTATGTATATCACCTCTATAAGAAAAATAAAAAATGCAATGGAGAATTTTAAAAAATGTTGCATATTAACCCCTTATAGCATACATATTTACAATTTTTTCATTCTTCTGTGTAACTTTGTTAATTTCTTTTTGTGTTTAGAAGCTTTTTTTTTTCTTTTTGAGTTTGGCTGGTTGACTGATCCTGGGGATTGAACTCAGGACTTGAGCACTGTCCCTGAGATTATTTTGCTCAAGGCTAGCACTTTATCTCTTAAGCTACAGCTCCGTGTGTGTGTGTGTGTGTGTGTGTGTGTGTGTGTGTGTGTGTGTGTGTGTGTGTGTGTGTGTGTGTGTGTGTGTGTGTGTGTGTGTGTGTGTGTGTGTGTGTGTGTGTGTGTGTGTGTGTGTGTGTGTGTGTGTGTGTGTGTGTGTGTGTGTGTGTGTGTGTGTGTGTGTGTGTGTGTGTGTGTGTGGTTACCTGGAGGTAAGAATCTCAGACTTTCCTGCTTGCAATTGCCTCCAGCTGCGATCTTCAGATCTCAGCCTCCTTTTAGCTTGAATACAGGTGTAGGCCACTGGCACCTGTCTCACTTCTGATTTTTTGGTGGTTAACCGGAGAAAAGAATCCTGCCCAAGCTGCCTTTATGTGTAGCTAGATGA
>NW_012292848.1:0-7240 GCF_000151885.1 Dipodomys ordii | reverse complement strand
TCAGAGAGCAGAGCAGAAAGAGAAGCAAAAGCAGAAGGAGAAGCATAAGGAGAAGCAGAAGAAACAGAAGAAGCAGAGGCAGTAGCAGAAGATGTAGAAGCAGAAGGAGAAGCAGAAGGAAAAGCAGAAGAACGAGAAGGAGAAGGAGAAGGAGAAGCAGAAGGAGAAGCAGAAAGAGAAGCAGAAGAAGAAGCAGGAGAAGGAAAAGCAGCAGGAGAAGCAGAAAGAGAAGCAGAAGGAGAAGCAGGAGATGCAGAAACAGGAGAAGCAGAAGCAGAAGAAACAAGAGAAGGACAAGAAGCAGAAGCAGAAGGAGAAGCAGAAACAGAAGGAGAAGCAGAAAGAGAAGGAGGGAAAGCAGAAGAAGCAGAAACAGGATAAGCAGAAGCATAAGAATGCGAAGAAGCCGAAGCAGAACCTGAAGCAGAAGGAGAAGCAGAAGAAGCAGAATCTGGAGAAGCAGAATTAGACGCAGAAGGAGAAGCAGAAGGAGAAAGAGAATCAAAAGCAAAATGAGAAGCAGAAGAAACAGAAGAAGTAGAAGCATTAGCAGGTGTAGCAGAAGCAGAAGGAAAAGCAGAAAAACAGGAAGGAGAAGGAGAAACAGAAGGAGAAGTAGAAGGAGAAGCAGAAAGAGAAGCAGGTAAAGCAGAAGAAGAAGAAGCAGAAGGAGAATCAGAAGGAGAAGCAGAAGAAGGAGAAGGAGAAACAGAAGCACAAGAAGATGCAGAAGGAGAAGCAGGAGAAGCAGAAGAAGCAGAAGCAGAAGGAGAAGCAGAAGAAGCAGAATTTGGAGAAGCCGAAGGAGAAGCAGAAGCAGAAAGAGAAGCAAAAGCAGAAGGAGAAGCAGAAGAAACAGAAGAAGCAGAGGCAGTAGCAGAAGAAGCAGAAGATTCAGAAGCAGAAGGAGAAGCAGAAGGAAAAGCAGAAGAACTAGAAGGAGAAGGAGAAGGAGAAACAGGAGTAGAAGCAGAAAGAGAAGCAGAAGAAGGAGCAGTAGAAGGAAAAGCAGCAGGAGAAACAGAAAGAGCAGCAGAAGGAGAAGCAGGAAATGCAGAAACAGGAGAAGAACAAGCAGAAGAAACAGGAGAAGGACAAGAAGCAGAAGCAGAAGGAGAAGCAGAAATAGAAGGAGAGGAAGCAGAAGAAGCACAAGCAGGAGAAGCAGAAGCATAAGAATCCGAAGAAGCAGAAGCAGAACCTGAAGCAGAAGGAGAAGCAGGAGAAGCAGAAGAATCAGTATCTGGAGAAGCAGAATGAGAAGCAGAAGGAGAAGCAGAAGCAGAAAGAGAATCAAAAGCAGAAGGAGAAGCAGAAGAAACAGAAGAAGTAGAAGCAGTAGCAGTTGTAGCAGAAGCAGAAGGAAAAGCAGAAGGAAAAGCAGAAGAACAAGAAGGAGAAGGAGAAACAGAAGGAGAAACAGAAGGAGAAGCAGAAAGAGAAGCAGGTAAAGCAGAAGAAGAAGAAGCAGAAGGAGAAGCAGAAGAAGGAGAAGGAGAAGCAGAAGCAGAAGATGCAGAAGGAGAAGCAGAAGCAGAAGCAGAAGGAAAGGAAGGAAAAGCAGAAAAAGCAGAAGCAAAAGGAGAAGCAAAAGAAGGAGAAGGAGAAGCAGAGGAAGAAGAAGAAGCATAAGGACAAGCACAAGCAGAAGGAGATGCAGAAGGAGAAGCAGGAGAAGCAGTAGAAGCAGAAGCTGAAGGAGAAGCAGAAGTAGGAGAAGGAGGAGAAGCAGAAGCAGAAGGAGAAGCAGAAGCGGAATGAGAAGCAGAAAGAGAAGCAGGAGGAGGACAGAAGCAGAAGCAGGAGAAGCCGAAAGAGAAGAAGCAGAAGAAGCAGAAACAGAAGCAGAAGTAGACTCAGAAGCAGAAGGAGAAGCAGCAGAAGAAGTAGAACCAGAAATTCAGGCAGGAGAAACAGAAGAAGCAGAAGCAGAAGCAGAAGGAGAAGCAAAAAGAGAAGCAGAAGAAGAAGTAGATGATCCAGCAGAAGGAGAAGCAGCAGAAGAAGAAGAAAAACAAGCAGGAGAAGCAGAAGCGGAAAGAGAAGTAGAAGCAGAAGAATAAGAAGAAGCAGAAGAATAAGCAGTAGAAGCATAAGAAGCAGAAGCAGGAGAAGCAGAACCAGAAGAAAAAGAAGAAGCATAAGAAGCAGAAGCAGAGTGAGAAACAGAAGAAGGAGAAGGAGCAGCAGACGGTGAAGCAGAAGGAGATGCAGAAGCAGAAAGAGAAGCAGAAACAGAAGGAGAACAAGAAGGAGAAGTTGGAGAATCAGAAGCAGAAGCAGAAAGAGAAGCAGAAGAAGGAGAAGGAGAAGCAGAAGGAGAAGGACTGAGCAGGAGAAGCAGAAGAAGCAGAAGCGGGAGAAGCAGAAGAAGAAGAAGAAGAAACAGAAGAAGGAGAAGGAGCAGAAGGAGAAGCAGAAGCAGAAGGAGAAGCAGAAAGAGAAGCAGAAGAAGCAGTAGCAGGTGAAGCAGAAGCAGAAGAAACAGAAGAAGCCCAAGAATCAGAAGGAGAACCTGAAGCAGAAGGAGAAGCAGAAGCAGCAGAAGCTGGAAAAGTAGAAGCAGAAGAAACCGAACAAGCAGAAGAAGCAGAAGCAGAACGAGAACAGAAGAAGGAGAAAGAGAAGGATTAGGAGTAGGAGGAGCAGAAGCAGAATAAGAAGCAGAAAGAGAAGCAGAAGGAGAAGCATTAGGAGAAACAGAAGAAGCAGAAGCAGGAGAAGCAGAAGCAGAATGAGAAGCACAAGAAGGAGAAATTGATGGAGAAGGGGAAGGAGACGGAGAAGCAGAAGGAGAAGTAGGAGAAGCAGAAGAAGAAGAAGCAGCAGAAGCAGAAACAGAAGAAGCAGAAGGAGAAGAGCAGAAGCAGAAGGAGAAGCAGAAGGAGAAGCAGAAGAAGCAGAAGCTGAAGCAGAAGAAGAAGAAACAGAAAAAGCAGAAGAAGCAGAAGAAGAAGCAGCAGGAGAAGCAGAAGAAGAAGGAGGAGAAGGAGAAAGAGAAGGATTAGGAGTAGGAGAAACAGAAGGATAAGCAGAAGCAGAAAGAGAAGGAGAATGAGAAGGAGAAGCAGGAGAAGCAGAAGAAGCAGAAGCAGGTGAAGCAGAAGCAGAAGAAACATAGGAAGGAGAAGAAGCAGAAGGAGAAGCAGAAACAGAAGGAAAAGCAGAAAGAGAAGCAGGAGAAGCAGAAGAAGCAGCAGCAGGAGAAGCAGAAGCAGAAGAAGCCGAAGAAGCAGAAGCAGAACCTGAAGCAGAAGGAGAAGCAGGAGAAGCAGAAGAAGCAGAATCTGGAGAAGCAGAAGGAGAAGCAGAAGCAGAAAGAGAAGCAAAAGCAGAAGGGGAAGCAGAAGAAACATAAGAAGCAGAGGCAGTAGCAGAAGAAGCAGAAGATGCAGAAGCAGAAGGAGAAGCAGAAGGAAAACAGAAGAACGAGAATGAGAAGTAGAAGGAGAAACAGAAGGAGAAGCAGAAAGAGAATCAGAAGAAGGAGCAGGAGAAGGAAAAGCAGCAGGAGAAGCAGAAAGAGCAGCAGAAGGAGAAGCAGGAGATGTAGAAACAGTAGAAGCAGAAGAAGAAGAAAAAGGAGAAGGACAAGAAGCAGAAGCAGAAGGAGAAGCAGATACAGAAGGAGAAGCAGAAAGAGAAGGAGGGGAAGCAGAAGAAGCAGAAGCAGGAAAAGCAGAAGCATAAGAATCCGAAGAAGCAGAAGGAGAACCTGAAGCAGAAGGAGAAGCAGGAGAAGCAGAAGAAGCAGAATCTGGAGAAACAGAATGAGAAGCAGAAGGAGAAGCAGAAGCGGAAAGAGAATCAAAAGCAGAAGGAGAAGCAGAAGAAACAGAAGAAGCAGAAGCAGTAGCAGTAGCAGCAGAAGTAGAAGGAGAAGCAGAAGGAAAAGCAGAAAAACGAGAAGGAGAAGGAAAAACAGAAGCAGAAGCAGAAGGAGAATCAGAAGGAGAAACAGAAGAAGCAGATGGAGAAGCGAAGGAGAAGCAGAAGAAGAAGCATAAGGACAAGCACAAGCAGAAGTAGATGCAGAAGGAGAAGCAGGAGAAGCAGAAGAAGCAGAAGCAGAAGAAGAAATAGAAGTAGGAGAAGGAGAAGGAAGAGCAGAAGAAGCAATAAGAGAAGCAGAAAGAGAAGCAGTGGAAGCAGAAGAAGCAGGAAAAGCAGAAGCAGAAGAATGAGAAGAAGAAGAAGAAGAAGAAGAAGAAGAAGAAGAAGAAGAAGAAGAAGAAGAAGAAGAAGAAGAAGAAGAAGAAGAAGAAGAAGAAGAACAAGAAGGAGAAGAAGAAGAAGGAGGAGAAGCATAAGGAGAAGCAGTAGAAGCAGAAGAAGCAGAAGCAGGAGAACCAGAAGCAGAAGAAAAGTAATAAGCATAAGAAGCAGAATCATTGGAAGAAGGAGAAGGAGCAACACAAAGAGAAGCAGAAGAAGAATCAGAAGGAGAAGCAGAAGAAGGAGAAGAAGAAGCAGAAGGAGAAGCAGAAGCAGCAGAAGATGCAGAAGGAGAAGCTGGAGAAACAGAAGAAGCAGAAGCAGAAGGAGAAGCAGAAGTAAGAGAAGAAGAAGGAGAAGGAAGGGCAGCAGAAGCAATAGGAGAAGCATTAGGAGAAGCAGAAGCAGAACGAGAAGCAGAAAGAGAAGCACTAGAAGCAGAAGAAGCAGGAAAATCATAAGCAGAAGAAAGAGAAGGAGAAGGAGAAGGAGAAGAAGAAGAAGAAGAAGAAGAAGAAGAAGAAGAAGAAGAAGAAGAAGAAGAAGAAGAAGAAGAAGAAGAAGAAGAAGAAGAAGAAGAAGACGAAGAAGAAGCAGCATAAGGAGAAGCATAAGGAGAAGCAGTAGAAGCAGAAGAAGCAGAAGCAGGAGAAGCAGAAACAGAAGAAAAAGAATTAGCAAAAGAAGCAGAAGCAGAAGCAGTGGGAGAAGCAGAAGAAGGAGAAGGAGCAGCAGAAGGAGAAGCAGAAGCAGAAAGAGTAGCAGAAACAGAAGGAGAACAAGAAGGAAAAACAGGAGAATCAGAAGAAGCAGAAGTAGAAGCAGAAAGAGGAGAAGAAGGAGAAGCAGAAGTAGAGTCAGAAGAAACAGAAGAAGAAGAAGAAGAAGAAGAAACAGAAGCAAAAGAAACAGAACAAGGAGAAGAGCAGAAGCAGAAGCAGAAGGAGAAGCAGAAGCAGAAGGAGAAGCAGAAAGAGAAGCAGGAGAAGCAGAAGAATCAGGAGAAGCAGAAGCAGAAGAAACAGGAGAAGCCGAAGAAGCAGAAGCAGAATCTGAAGCAGGAGAAACAGAAGAAGCACAATCTGAAGCAGAAGCAGAAGAAACAGAAATAGTAGAATAAGCAGAAGCAGAAGCAGCAGGAGAAGCAGAAGAAGAAGACGGAGAAGGCGAAAGAGAAAGATTAGGAGTAGGAAAAGCAAAAGAATAAGCAGAAGCAGAAAGAGAGGCAGAAGGAGAAGCAGCACGAGAAGTAGGAGAAGCAGAAGCAGGAGAAGCAGAAGAAACAGAAGACGCAGAAGCAGAATGAGAAGCAGAAGGAGAAATTGAAGCAGAAGCAGAAGCAGAAGGAGAAGCAGAAGCCGAAGGAGAAGCAGAAGAAGGAGAAGGAGAACAGAAAGAGAAGCAGAAAGAGAAGCAGAACGAGAAGCAGGAGAAGCAGAAGCAGGAGAAGTAGAAGCAGAAGAAACAGAAGAAGGAGAAGCAGCAGAAGCAGAAGGAGAAGCAGAAACAGAAGGAAAAGCAGAAAGAGAAGCAGGAGAAGCAGAAGAAGCAGCAGCAGGAGAAGCAGAAGCAGGAGGAGCCGAAGAAGCAGAAGCAGAACCTGAAGCAGAAGGAGAAGCAGGAGAAGCAGAAGAAGCAGAACCTGGAGAAGCAGAAGGAGAAGCAGAAGCAGAAAGAGAAGCAAAAGCAGAAGGAGAAGAAGAAGGAGAAGCAAAAGAAACAGAAGAAGCAGAGGCAGTAGCAGAAGAAGCAGAAGATGCAGAAGGAGAAGCAGAAGGAAAAGCAGAAGAACGAGAATGAGAAGTAGAAGGAGAAACAGAAGGAGAAGCAGAAAGAGAAGCAGAAGAAGGAGCAGGAGAAGGAAAAGCAGCAGGAGAAGCAGAAAGAGCAGCAGAAGGAGAAGCAGGAGATGTAGAAACAGGAGAAGCAGAAGAAGAAGAAAAAGGAGAAGGACAAGAAGCAGAAGCAGAAGGAGAAGCAGATACAGAAGGAGAAGCAGAAAGAGAAGGAGGGGAAGCAGAAGAAGCAGAAGCAGGAGAAGCAGAAGCATAAGAACCCGAAGAAGCAGAAGTAGAACCTGAAGCAGAAGGAGAAGCAGGAGAAGCAGAAGAATCAGAATCTGGAGAAGCAGAATGAGAAGCAGAAGGAGAAGCAGAAACGGAAAGAGAATCAAAAGCAGAAGGAGAAGCAGAAGAAACAGAAGAAGCAGAAGCAGTAGCAGTTGCAGCAGAAGTAGAAGGAGAAGCAGAAGGAAAAGCAGAAAAAAGAGAAGGAGAAGGAAAAACAGAAGCAGAAGCAGAAGGAGAATCAGAAGGAGAAGCAGAAGAAGCAGAAGGAGAAGCGAAGGAGAAGCAGAAGAAGAAGCATAACGACAAGCACAAGCAGAAGGAGATGCAGAAGGAGAAGCAGGAGAAGCAGAAGAAGCAGAAGCAGAAGAAGAAATAGAAGTAGGAGAAGGAGAAGGAAGAGCAGCAGAAGCAATAGGAGAAGCAGAAGGAGAAGCAGAAGAAGAATGAGAAGCAGAAAGAGAAGCAGTGGAAGCAGAAGAAGCAGGAAAAGCAGAAGCAGAAGAAAGAGAAGAAGAAGAAGAAGAAGAAGAAGAAGAAGAAGAAGAAGAAGAAGAAGAAGAAGAAGAAGAAGAAGAAGCAGAAGAAGAAGGATAAGAAGAAGAAGGATAAGAAGAAGAAGAGAGGACAAGATGGCGACAAGAAGAGGACAAGAGAGGACAAGAAGAGAGGACAAGATATCCAACCACTTTGGAAAGTAGTTTGGAGGTTCCTCAAAAGACTTCACATAGAACTCCCCTATGACCCAGCAATCCCACTTTTGGGCATTTACCCAAATGCTTACAAACAAGACCACACTAAAGCTACCACCACAACTATGTTTATTGCAGCATTATTTACCATAGCTAAGATCTGGAACCAACCCAGATGCCCCTCAGTAGATGAATGGATCAAGAAAATGTGGTATATATACACAATGGAATTCTATGCCTCCATCAGAAAGAATGACATTGCCCCAT
>NW_012292847.1:0-7243 GCF_000151885.1 Dipodomys ordii | reverse complement strand
TCCCGCTTTTTTTCCCTCTATGTCCCTGCTGAGTCCCCTCTGAGTCCCGCTGTTTCCAGCTGAGTACTCGCTGTGTCCTCCGACTGTCTCTGCTTTGTCCCACGCTGTGTCTACTGTGTCCCAATGTGTCCATGCAGTGTCCCCCGCTGTGTCCCGCTGTGTCCCGCTGTGTCCCCCGCTGTGTCCTGATGAGGTCCAGCTGTGTCCCCGCTGTGTCTCCTCTGTGTCCCTCTGTGTCCCCCGCTGTGTCCCCGCTGTGTCCCCTGTGTCCCCCGCTGTGTCCCACTGTGTCCCCCGCTGTGTCCCGCTGTGTCCAGTGCTGTGACCCCGTTGTGCCTTGCTGTGTCCCGCTGTGTCCCCCACTGTCCCCCGCTGTGTCCTTGCTGTGTCCCTCTGTGTCCCGCTGTGTCCCCCAGTGTCCCCAGCTGTGTCCCGCTGTGTCACCGCTGTGTCCCGCTGTGTCCTCGCTGTGTCCCCCGCTGTGTCCTTCTTTGTCCCTGCTGTGTACCCCGCTGTGTCCCGCTGTGTCCCCCACTGTGTCCCGCTGTGTCCCCTGCTGTATCCCCACTGTGTCACGCTGTGTTTCGCTGTGTCCGGCTGTGTGCTCGCTCTGTCTCCTCAGTGTCCACCTGTGTCACGCTCTCTTTCGCTGTGTCCGGCTGTGTGCTTGCTCTGTCTCCCTCAGTGTCCACCTGTGTCACGCTCTGTCCCTTCTGTGTCCCTCTGTGTCCAGCTCTGTCCCCGCTGTGTGTCCGCTGTGTCCCGCTGTGTACCCTTCTGTGTCCAGCTGTGTCCCCTCTGTGTCCTCCTGTGTCCCTTCTCTGTCCCCCGCTGTCCACCGCTGTGTCCCCCGGCTGTGTCCCGCAGTGTCCCCGCTGTGTCCCGCTGTGTCCTACTGTGTCCCGTGGTGTCCCGCTTTTTTCCCTCTATGTCCCCTGCTGAGTCCCCTCTGTGTCCCCGCTGTGTCCAGCTGTGTCCTCGCTGTGTCCTCTGCTGTCTCCCGCTTTGTCCTACGCTGTGTCCTACTGTGTCCCAATGTGTCCCTGCAGTGTCCCCCGCTGTGTCCCGCTGTGTCCCGCTGTGTCCCCCGCTGTGTCCTGCTGGGTCCCGCTGTGTCCCCGCTGTGTCTCTGCTGTGTCCCGCTGTGTCCGCCGCTGTGTCCCCGCTGTGTACCGCTGTGTCCCCGCAGGTTCACCGCTGTTTCCCGCTGTGTCCCTCTGTGTCCCCCGCTGTGTCCCGTTGTGTCCCCCGCTGTGTCCTGCTGTGTCCACTGCTGTGACCCCGTTGTGCCTTGCTGTGTCCCGCTGTGTCCCCCACTGTCACCCGCTGTGTCCTTGCTGTGTCCCTCTGTGTCCCGCTGTGTCCCAAAGTGTCCCCAGCTGTGTCCCGCTGTGTCACCGCTGTGTCCCGCTGTGTCCTCGCTGTGTCCCCCGCTGTGTCCTTCTTTGTCCCTGCTGTGTACACCGCTGTGTCCCGCTGTGTCCCCCACTGTGTCCCGCTGTGTCCCCTGCTGTGTCCCCACTGTGTAACGCTTTGTTTCGCTGTGTCCGGCTGTGTCCTCGCTCTGTCTCCCTCAGTGTCCACCTGTGTCACGCTCTGTCCCCTCTGTGTACCTCTGTGTCCAGCTCTGTCCCCGCTGTGTGTCCGCTGTGCCCCGCTGTGTACCCTTCTGTGTCCAGCTGTGTCCCCTCTGTGTCCCGCTTTGTCCATTCTCTGTCCCCCGCTGTCCACCGCTGTGTCTCCTGGCTGTGTCCCGCAGTGTCCCCGCTGTGTCCCGCTGTGTCCTACTGTGTCCCGTGGTGTCCCGCTTTTTTCCCTCTATGTCCCCTGCTGAGTCCCCTCTGTGTCCCCGCTGTGTCCAGCTGTGTCCTCGCTGTGTCCTCTGCTGTCTCCCGCTTTGTCCCACGCTGTGTCCTACTGTGTCCCACTGTGTCCCTGCTGTGTCCCCCGCTGTGTCCCGCTGTGTCCCGCTGTGTCCCCCGCTGTGACCTGCTGTTTCCCGCTGTGTCCCCGCTGTGTCCCCGCTGTGTCCCGCTGTGTCCCCCGATGTGTCCCGCTGGGTCCCGCTGTGTCCCCCGCTGTGTCCCGCTGTGTCCCCGCAGGTTCACCGCTGTTTCACGCTGTGTCCTGCTGTGTTCCGTGGTGTCCCGCTTTGTCCCCCGCTGTGTCCCGCTGTGTCCACTGCTGGGTCCCCGCTGGGTCCCGCTGTGTCTCGCTGTGTCCCGCTGTGTCCTCGCTTTGTCCCATGCTGTGTTAAGCTGTGTCCTCCCTGTGTCCCCCGCTGTGTCCCGCTGTATCCCCCGCTGTGCCCCGCAGTGTCCCGCTGTGTCCCGCTGTGTCCCGCTGGGTCCCCCGCTGTGTCCCGCTGTGTCCCCCGCTGTGCCCCGCAGTGTCCCGCTGTGTCCCGCTCTGTCCCCCACTGTGTCCCCCGCTGAGTCCTCTATGTGTCGCCGCTGTGTCCCGCTGTGTCCTCGCTGTTTCCCCTGCTGTCTCCCGCTTTGTCCCACGCTGTGTGCCGCTGTGTCCCGCTGTGTCCTCGCTGTGTCCCCCGCTGTGTCCTGCTGTGTTCCCGCTGTGTCCCAAGCTGTGTCCCGCTGTGTCTCGCTGTGTGCCCCGCTGTGTCCCACTATGTTCCCGCAGTGTCCCTGCTGTGTCCCCGCTGTGTCCTCGCTGTGTTCCCCGCTGTGTCCCGCTGTGTCACCCGCTGTGTCTCGCTGTATCTACTGCTGTGTCCCCACTGTGTCCCGCAGTGTCTCGATGTGTCCCGCTGTGTCCTCGCTGTTTCCCACGCTGTGTTCTGCTGTGTCCTCGCTGTGTCCCCCGCTGTGTCCCACTGTGTCCCACTGTGTCCCGTGGTGTCCCGCTTTGTCCCCCACTGTGTCCCCGGCTGAGTCTCACTGTGTCCCCACTGTGTCCTCTCTGTGTCCCCCGCTGTGTCCTGCTCTGTTCCCCACTGTGTCTCCCGTTTTGTCCCTGCTGTGCCCCGCTGTGTCCCGCTGTGTCCCGCTGTGTCCCCCACTGTGTCGCTTTGTGTCATCAGCTGTGTACCCTGCTGTGTCCCGCTGTGCTCCCGTTGTATCGACACTTTGTACCGCTGGGTCCTGCTGTGTCCTCTTTGTGTTCCCCACTGTGTCCCGCTGTGTCCCCCGCTGTGTCCCGCAGTATCCCCCGCTGAGTCCCCCTGTGTCACCGCTGTGTCCCTCTGTGTCCCCGCTCTATCGACGCTGTGTCCCCCACTGTGTCCCCGCTGAGTCCCCGCTGTGTCCCCGCTGTGTCCCGCTGTGTCCTCGCTGTGTCCCCCGCTGTGTCCTGCTCTGTTCCCCGCTGTGTCTCCCGCTTTGTCCCCGCTGTGACCCGATGTGTCACCCCAGTGTTCCCCGCTGAGTTCCGCTGTATCCCCCGCTGTGTCCCCCGCTGTGTCCTGCTGTGTCGTCGTTGTGTCCCCCGCTGTGTCCTGCTGTGTCCCCTCTGTGACCTGCTGTGTCCTCGCTGTGTCCCCCGCTGTCTCCCGCGTTGTCCCACGCTGTGACCCGCTGAGTCCTCGCTGTGTCCCACGCTGTGTACCACTGTGTCACCACTGTGTCCCCTGCTGTGTGCCGCTGTGTTCCGCTGTGTCCCCCGCTATGTTCCCCGTTGTGTCCCGCTGTGTCCCCGGCTGTGTCCAGCTGTGTCCTCGCTGTGTCCCGCTGTGTCCTTGCTGTGTCCCCCGCTGTGTCCTGCTCTGTTCCCCACTGTGTCTCCCGCTTTGTCCCCGCTGTGCCCCGCTGTGTCCCGCTGAGTCCCAGTGTGTCCCGCTATGTCCCCCACTGTGTCCCCTTGTGTCCCCAGCTGTGTACCCCGCTGTGTCCCGCTGTGTCCCCGCTCTATCGACGCTGTGTCCCTCGCTGTGTCCCGCTGTGTCCCTCGCTTTGTCCCGCTGTGTCCTCCCTGTCTCTCCCGCTGTGTCCCGCTGTGTCCCCGGCTGTGTCCCGCTGTGTCCCCTGCTGTGTCCCGCTGTGTCCAGCTGTGTCCCGCTCTGTCCCCACTTTGTGCCCGCTGTGTCCCGCTGTGTACTCCGTTGTGTCCAGCTGTGTCACCGCTGTGTCCCGCTGTGTCCTCTCTTTGTCTCCACTGTCCCCCGCTGTGTCCCCCGCTGTGTCCCCCGCTGTGTCCCGCTTTGTCCCTCTGTGTCCCCCACTTTGTCCCGCTGTGTCGACGCAGTGTTCCCTCTGTGTCCTGCTGTGTCACACTGTGTCCCATGGTGTCCCGCTTTTTCCCCCGCTGTTTCCCCCGCTGAGTCCCCTTTGTGTCCCCACTGTGTCCCGCTGTGTCCCGCTGTGTCCTAGCTGTGTCCCCCGCTGTGTCCCGCTGTGTCCCGCTGTGTCCTTACTGTGTCCCCCGCTGTCTCCCGCTCTGTCCCCCGCAGTGTCTCACGCTTTATCCCTTCTGTGTCCCACTCTGTCCCGCTGTGTCCCGCTGTGCCCACACTGTGTCCCGTTGTGTCCACAACTGTGTATCCCGCTGTGACACTGCTGAATCCCCGCTGTGTCCCCGCTGTGTCCCCCGCTGTCTCCGACTCTGTCCCCCGCTGTGTCTCACGCTTTGTCCCTGCTGTGTCCCACTGTGTCCCGCTGTGTCCCGCTGTGCCCACACTGTGTCCCGTTGTGTCCACAGCTGTGTACCACGCTGTGTAACGCTGTGTCCCCGCTGTATCTACGCTGTTCCTCGCTGTGTCCCGCTGTGTCCCCCGCTGTGTCCCCCGCTGTGTCCTCGCTGTGTCCCCAGCTGTGTCCCACTTTGTCCTAGCTGGGTCCCCCGCTGGGTCCCGCTGTGTCCCCCGCTGTGTCCCACTGTGTTCCGCTGTCTCCCGCTCTGTCCCTCGCTGTGTCTCACGATTTGTCCTTGCTTTGTCCCACTGTGTCCCGCTGTGTCCCGCTGTGTCCCCACTGTGTCCCGTGGTGTCCACAGCTGTGTAACACGCTGTGTAATGCTGTGTACCCGCTGTATCGACGCTGTGTCCCGCTGGGTCCCGCTGTGTCCTCGCTGTGTTCCCCGCTGGGTCCCGCTGTTTACCCCTCTGTGTCCCCTGCTGTGTCCCGCATTGTCCCGCTGTGTACTGCTGTGTCGCCTGCTGAGTCCCGCTGTGTCCCCACTGTGTCCCAATGTGTCCTCGCTGTGTCCCCCGCTGTGTCCCACTGTGTCCCAACTGTGTCCCCCGCTGTGTCCCGCTGTGTCCTGCTGTCTCCCCCTCTGTGTCTGCCGCTGTGTCCCTCTGTGTCCCCCGCTTTGTCACCGCTGTGTCCCGTTTTGTCCTCGCTGTGTCCCCCTCTGTCTCCCGCTCTGTCCCCCGCTGTGTCTCACGTTTTCTCCCCGCTGTGTCCAACTGTGTCCCGCTGTGTCCCGCTGTGCCCCCACTGTGTCCCGTTGTGTCCACAGCTGTGTACCACGCTGTGTAACGCTGTGTCCCCGCTGTATCGACGCTGTGTCCCGCTGAGTCCTGCTGGGTCCTCGCAGTGTTCCCCGCTGTGTCCCGCTGTGTCCCCGCTGTGTCCCCCGCTCTGTCCTCTCTGTGTCGCCCAATATATCCCGCTGTGTCCTCGATGGGTCCCCCGCTGTGTCCCGCTGTGTCACACTGTGTCCCATGGTGTCCCACTTTTTCCCCGCTGTTTCCCCCGCTGAGTCCCCTTTGTGTCCCCATTGTGTCCCGCTGTGTCCCGCTGTGTCCTCGCTGTGTCCCCCGCTGTGTCCCGCTGTATCCCCGCTGTGTCCCAAGCTCTGTCCCGCTGTGTCCCGCTGTGTACCCCGCTGTGTCCCGCTATGTTCCCGCAGTGTCCCCGCTGTGTCCTGCTGTGTCCCACTGTGTCCTCGCTGTGTCCCCCGCTGTGTCCCGTTGTGTCCCCAGCTGTGTACCCCGCTGTGTACCGCTGTGTCCCTGCTGTTTCGATGCTGTGTCTTGCTGTGTCCCACTGTGTCCTCGCTGTGTCCCCCACTGTGTTCTGCTGTGTCCCCCGCTGTGTCCCGCTGTGTCCCCCGCTGTGTCCCGCTGTGTCCCCGAAGGGTCACCGCTGTTTCGCGCTGTGTCCTGCTGTGTTGCGTGGTGTCCCGCTTTGTGCCCCGCTGTGTCCCCAGCTGAGTCCCCGCTGTGTCCCCGCTGTGTACCGCTGTGTCCTCGCTGTGTCCCCCGCTGTCTCCCGCTCTGTCCCCCGCTGTGTCTCACGCTTTATCCCGTCTGTGTCCCACTCTGTCCCGCTGTGTCCCGCTGTGTCCACCACTGTGTCCCTTTGTGTCCCCAGCTGTGTAACCCGCTGTGTAACGCTGTGAATCCCGCTGTATCGAGGCTGTGTCACGCTGGGTCCCGCTGTGTCCTTGCTCTATTATTCATGATGTCCCCCTCTGTCCCCTGCTGTGTCCCCCGCTCTGTCCTACTGTGTCCCCCGCTGTGTCCCGTTGTGTCCCGCTGTGTCCCCCGCTGTGCCCCTGCTGTGTCCCCGCTGTGTCACGCTGTGTCCTGCTGTGTCCCGTTTTGTCCCGCTGTAACCCTGCTGAGGCCCCCTGTGTCCCCGCTGTGTCCTGCTGTGTCGTCGCTCTGTCCTCCGCTGTGTCCCGCTGTGTCCTCTGCTGTGTCCCGCTGTGTCAGTCTGTGTCCCGCTATATCCCGCTGTGACCACGCTGACTGCCCGCTGTGTCCTCGCTGTGTCCCCCGCTGTGTCCCGCCGTGTCCCCCCCGCTGTGTCCCGCTGTGTCCCGCTGTGTCCCGCTCTGTCCCTGCTGTGTCCCGCTGTGTCCCCGCTTTGTGCCCGCTGTGTCCCGCTGTGTACTTCGTTGTGTCAGGCTGTGTCCCCCACTTTGTCCCGCTGTGTCTCCGCAGTGTCCCCGCTGTGTCCCGCTGTGTCACACTGTGTCCCATGGTGTCCTGCTTTGTCCCCAGCTGTGTCCCCCGCTGAGTACACTCGGTGTCCTGCTGTGTCCTCGCTGTGTGCCTCGCTTTCTCCCACTTTGTCCCACGCTGTGTCCCACTGTGTCCTCGCTGTGTCCCCTGCTGTGTCCCGCTATGTCCCCGCTGTGTCCCAAGCTGTGTCCCGCTGTGTCCCGCTGTGTACCCAGCTGTGTCCTGCTATGTTCCAGCAGTGTCCCCGCTGTGTACCCGCTGTGTCCTGCTGTGTCCTCGATGTGTCCCCCGCTGTGTTCCGTTCTGTCCCCAGCTGTGTACCCCACTGTGTCCAGTTGTGTCCCCGCTGTATCGACGCTGTGTCCTGCTGTGTTG
>NW_012292846.1:0-7245 GCF_000151885.1 Dipodomys ordii | reverse complement strand
GAGAAGAAGAAGAAGAAGAAGAAGAAGAAGAAGAAGAAGAAGCAAAATGAGAAAAGGAGCAAAAGCAGAAGGAGAAGCAGGAGAAGCAGAAGCAGAAGAGGAAGAAGCAGAAGGAGAAGCAGAAGGAGAAGCAGAAACAGAAGCAGGAGAAGCAGGAGAAGCAGAAGCAGGAGAAGCAGAAGCAGAAGAAAAAGAAGAAGCATGAGACGCAGAAGCAGAGGGAGAAGGAAAAGATGTAGAAGCAGAAGGAGAAGCAGCAGGAGAAAGAGAAGCAGAAACAGAAGGAGAAGGAGAAGGAGAAGTTGGAGAATCAGAAGAAGCAGAAGAAGAAGAAGAAACAGAAGAAGGAGAAGGAGCAGAAGGAGCAGAAGAAGAAGGACAAGCAGGAGAAGCAGAAGAAGCAGTAGCAGGAGAAGCAGAAGCAGAAGAAACAGAAGAAGCCCAAGAAGCAGAAGGAGAACCTGAAGCAGAAGGGGAAGCAGAAGCAGCAGAAGCTGGAAAAGCAGAAGCAGAAGAAATAGAACAAGCAGAAGAAGCAGTAGCAGAAGCAGAACGAGAAGCAGAAGAAGAAGAAGGAGAAAGAGAAGGAATAGGAGTAGGAGGAACAGAAACATAATTAGAAACAGAAAGAGAAGCAGAAGGAGAAACAGAAGAAGCAGAAACAGGAGAAGCAGAAGCAGAATGAGAAGCACAAGAAGGAGAAATTGAAGGAGAAGGAGAAGGAGACGGAGAAGCAGAAAGAGAAGTATGAGAAGCAGAAGAAGAAGAAGAAGCAGGAGAAGCAGAAGCAGAAGAAACAGAAGAAGTAGAAGAGCAGAAGCAGAAGGAGAAGCAGAAGAAGCAGAAGCTGAAGCAGAAGAATAGAAAAAGAAAAAGCATAAGAAGCAGAAGAAGAAGAAGCAGGAGAAGCAGAAGAAGAAGAAGGAGAAGGAGAACGAGAAGTATTAGGAATAGGAGAAACAGACGGATAAGCAGAAGCAGAAAGAGAAGGAGAATGAGAAGGAGAAGCAGAAGAAGCATAAGCAGGAGAAGCAGAAGCCGAATGAAAAGCAGAAGAAGGAGAAATTGAAACAGAAGAAGATGCAGAATAAGAAGCAGAAGCAGAAGGAGAAGCAGAAGAAGGAGAAGGAGAAGCAGAAGGATAAGCATAAAGAGAAACAGAAGGAGAAGCAGGAGAAGCAGAAGCAGAAGAAGGAGAAGAAGCAGAAGCAGAAAGAGAAGTAGAAACAGAAGGAGAAGCAGAAATAGAAGCAGAAGAAGCTGAAGAAGCAGAAGCAGAACCTGAAGCACAAGGAGAAGCAGAAGAAGCAGAATCTGGAGAAGAAGAAGGAGAACCAAAAGGAGAAGCAGAAGCAGAAAGAGAAGCAAAAGCAGAAGGAGAAGCAGAAGGAGAAACAGAAGAAGCAGAAGCAGTAGCAGAAGAAGCTGAAGATGCAGAAGCAGAAAGAGAAGCAGAAGGAATAGCAGAAGAACAAGAAGGAGAAGGAGAAACAGAAGGAGAAGCAGAAGCAGAAAGAGAATCAGGATAAGCAGAAGAAGCAGAAGCAGACGGAGAAGCAGAAGAAGGAGAAGGAGAAGCAGAAGCAGAAAAGAAGCAGAAGGACAAGCACAAGCAGAAGGAGATGCAGAAGGAGAAGCAGGAGAAGCAGAAGAAGCAGAAGCAGAAGGAGAAGAAGAAGGAGAAGAAGCAGTATCAGAAGAAGCAGAAGCAGAAGTAGAAAGAGAAGCCGACGAAGAGAAGCAGAACGAGAAGCAGGAGAAGCAGAAGAAGCAGAAGCAGGAGAAGCAGAAGAAGAAGAAACAGAAGAAGGAGAAGGAGCAGAAGCAGAAGGAGAAGCAGAAGCAGAAGGAGAAGCAGAAAGAGAAGCAGGAAAAGCAGAAGAAGCAGAAGCAGGAGAAGCAGAAGCAGAAGAAACAGGAGAAGGACAAGAAGCAGAAGCAGAAGGAGAAGCAGAAACAGAAGGAGAAGCAGAAAGAGAAGGAGGGCAAGCAGAAGAAGCAGAAGCAGGAGAAGCAGAATCATAAGAATCCGAAGAAGCAGAAGCAGAACCTGAAGCAGAAGGAGAAGCAGGAGAAGCAGAAAAAGCAGAATCTGGAGAAGCAAATGACAAGCTGAAGGAGAAGCAGAAGCAGAAAGAGAATCAAAAGCAGAAGAAACAGAAGAAGCAGAAGCAGTAGCAGTTGCAGCAGAAGCAGAAGGAGAAGCAGAAGGAAATCAGAAGCACGAGAAGGAGAAGGAGAAACAGAAGCAGAAGCAGAAGGAGAATCAGAAGGAGAAGCAGAAGCAGCAGAAGGAGAAGCAGAAGCAGAAGAAGCAGCAGAAGGAGAAGCAGAAGCAGAAGAAGATGCAGAAGGAGAAGCAGGAGAAGCAGAAGAAGCAGAAGCTGAAGGAGAAGTAGAAGTAGTAGAAGGAGAAGGAAGAGCAGCAGAAGCAATAAGAGAAGCAGAAGGAGAAATAGAAGCAGAATGAGAAGCACAATGAGAAGCAGAAGAAACAGAAGATGCAGGAGTAGCAGAAGCAGAAGAAAGAGAAGAAGAGGAAGAAGAAGAAGAAGAGGAAGAAGAAGAAGAAGAAGAAGAAGAAGAAGAAGAAGAAGAAGAAGAAGAAGAAGAAGTAGAAGAAGAAGAAGCATAAGGAGAAGCATAAGGAGAAGCATAAAGAGAAGCAGTAGAAGCAGAAGAAGCAGAAGCAGGAGAAGCAGAAGCAGAAGATAAAGAATAAGCAAAAGAAGCAGAAGCAGAAGCAGGGGGAGAATCAGAAGAAGGAGAAGGAGAAGGAGCAGCAGAAGGAGAAGCAGAAGCAGAATGAGAAGCAGAAACAGAAGGAGAACAAGAAGGAGAAGCAGGAGAAGCAGAAGAAGCCGAAGTAGAAGCAGAAAGAAAAGGAGAAGAAGGAGAAGCAGAAGTTACATCAGAAGAAACAGAAGAAGAAGAAGCAGAAGAAACAGAAGCAAAAGAAACAGAAGAAAGAGAAGAGCAGAAGCAGAAGAAGAAGGAGTCGCAGAAGAAGAAGGAGAAGCAGAAAGAGAAGCAGGAGAAGCAGAAGAAGCAGGAGAAGCAGAAGCAGAAGAAACAGGAGAAGCCGAAGAAGCAGAAGCAGAATCTGAAGCAGAAGGAGAAACAGAAGAAGCACAATCTGAAGCAGAATCAGAAGAAACAGAAATAGTAGAATAAGCAGAAGCAGAAGCAGCAGGAGAAGCAGAAGAAGAAGACGGAGAAGGCGAGAGAGAAGGATTAGGAGTAGGAGAAGCAAAAGAATAAGCAGAAGCAGAAAGAGACGCAGAAGGAGAAGCAGCATGAGAATTAGGAGAAGCAGGAGAAGCACAAGCAGGAGAAGCAGAAGAAACAGAAGACGCAGAAGCAGAATGAGAAGCAGAAGGAGAAATTGAAGCAGAAGCCGAAGGAGAACCAGAAGCAGAAGGAGAAGAGGAAAGAAAAGCAGAAAGAGAAGCAGAACGAGAAGCAGGAGAAGCAGAAGCAGGAGAAGCAGAAGCAGAAGAAGCCGAAGAAGCAGAAGCAGAATCTGAAGCAGAAGGAGAAGCAGGAGAAGCAGAAGAAGCCGAATCTGGAGAAGCAGAAGGAGAAGCAGAAGCAGAAAGATAAGCAAAAGCAGAAGGAGAAGCAGAAGGAGAAGCAGAAGAAACAGAAGAAGCAGAGGCAGTAGCAGAAGAAGCAGAAGATGCAGAAGCAGAAGTAAAAGCAGAAGAACGAGAAGGAGAAGGAGAAACAGAAGGAGAAGCAGAAAGAGAAGCAGAAGAAGGAGCAGTAGAAGGAAAAGCAGCAGGAGAAGCAGAAAGAGCAGCAAAAGGAGAAGCAGGAGATGCAGAAACAAGAGAAGCCGAAGCAGAAGAAACAGGAGAAGGACAAGAAGCAGAAGGAGAAGCCGAAGCAGACGGAGAAGCAGAAACAGAAGGAGGGGAAGCAGAAGAAGCAGCAGCAGGAGAAGCAGAAGCATAAGAATCCGAAGATGCAGAAGCAGAACCTGCATAAGAAGCAGAAGCAGAGGGAGAAACAGAAGAAGGAGAAGGAGCAGCAGAAGGTGAAGCAGAAGGAGATGCAGAAGGAGAAAGAGAAGCAGAAACAGAAGGAGAAGAAGAAGGAGAAGTTGGAGAATCAGAAGAAGCAGAAGCAGAAAGAGAAGCAGAAGAAGGAGAAGGAGAAGCAGAAGGAGAAGGACAAGCAGGAGAAGCAGAAGAAGCAGAAGCGGGAGAAGCAGAAGAAGAAGAAGAAACAGAAGAAGGAGAAGGAGCAGAAGGAGAAGCAGAAGCAGAAGGAGAAGCAGAAAGAGAAGAAGAAGAAGCAGAAGAAGCAGTAGCAGGAGAAGCAGAAGCAGAAGAAACAGAAGCCGAAGAATCAGAAGGAGAACCTGAAGCAGAAGGAGAAGCAGAAGCAGCAGAAGCTGGAAAAGCAGAAGCAGAAGAAACCGAACAAGCACAAGAAGTAGAAGCAGAACGAGAAGCAGAAGAAGAGGGAGAAAGAGAAGGATTAGGAGTAGGAGGAGCAGAAGCAGAATAAGAAGCAGAAAGAGAAGCAGAAGGAGAAGCAGAAGGAGAAACAGAATCAGAAGCAGTAGAAGCAGAAGCAGAAAGAGAAGCACAAGAAGGAGGAATTGAAGGAGAAGGAGAATGAGACGGAGAAGCAGAAGGAGAAGAAGGAGAAGCAGAAGAAGAAGAAGCAGGAGAAGCAGAAACAGAAGAAACAGAAAAAGCAGAAGAAGCAGAAGAAGCAGAAGAAGCAGCAGCAGGAGAAGCAGAAGAAGAAGAAGGAGAAGGAGAAAGAGAAGGATTAGGAGTAGGAGAAACAGAAGGATAAGCAGAAGCAGAAAGAGAAGCAGAAGGAGAAGCAGGAGAAGCAGAAGAAGCAGAAGCAGGAGAAGCAGAAGCAGAATGAAAAGCAGTAGAAGGAGAAATTGAAACAGAAGAAGATGCAGAAGGAGAAGCAGAAGCAGAAGGAGAAGCAGAAGAAGGAGAAGCAGAACGAGAAGCAGAAGGAGAAGCAGAAGGAGAAACAGAAGGAGAAGCAGGAGAAGCAGAAGCAGGAGAAGCAGAATCAAAAGAAATAGAAGAAGGATAAGAAGCAGAAGCAGAAAGAGAAGCAGAAACAGAAGGAGAACCAGAAATAGAAGCAGAAGAAGCAGAAGCAGAACCTGAAGCAGAAGGAGAAGCAGGAGAAGCAGAAGAAGCAGAATCTGGAGAAGAAGGAGAACCAGAAGGAGAAGCAGAAGCAGAAAGAGAAGCAAAAGCAGAAGGAGAAGCAGAAAGAGAAGCAGAAGAAACAGAAGAAGCAGAAGCAGTAGCAGAAGAAGCTGAAGATGCAGAAGCAGATAGAGAAGCAGAAGGAATAGCAGAATAACGACAAGGAGAAACAGAAGGAGAAGAAGAATGAGAAGCAGTAGGAGAAGCAGGAAAAACAGAAGAAGCAGAAACAGACGGAGAAGCAGAAGAAGTAGAAGCAGAAGCAGAAGAAGAAGCCGAAGGAAAAGCACAAGCAGAAGGAGATGCAGAAGGAGTAGCAGGAGAAGCAGAAGCAGAAGGAGAAGAAGAAGGAGAAGGAGCAGAATCAGAAGAAGCAGAAGGAGAAGTAGAAAGAGAAGCCGACGAAGAGAAGCAGAACGAGAAGCAGGAGAAGCAGAAGAAGCAGAGCGGGAGAAGCAGAAGAAGAAGAAACAGAAGAAATAGAAGGAGCAGAAGCAGAAGGAGGAGCAGAAGCAGAAGGAGAAGCATAAAGAGAAGCAGGAAAAGCAGAAGAAGCAGAAGCAGGAAAAGCAGAAGCAGAAGAAACAGGAGAAGGACAAGAAGCAGAAGCAGAAGGAGAAGGAGAAGCAGAAACAGAAGGAGAAGCAGAAAGAGAAGGAGGGGAAGCAGAAGAAGCAGAAGCAGGAGAACCAGAAGCATAAGAATCCAAAGAAGCAGAAGCAGAACCTGAAGCAGAAGGAGAAGCAGGAGAAGCAGAAGAAGCAGAATCTGGAGAAGCAGAATGAGAAGCTGAAGGAGAAACAGAAGCAGAAAGAGAATCAAAAGGAGAAGGAGAAGCGGAAGAAACAGAAGAAGCAGAAGCAGTAGCAGTTGCAGCAGAAGCAGAAGGAGAAGCAAAAGTAAAAGCAGAAGAACGAGAAGGAGAAGCAGAAGGAGAAGCAGAAGGAGAAGCAGAAGAAGCAGAAGGAGAAGCAGAAGGAGAAACAGAAGCAGAAGAAGCAGCAGAAGGAGAAGCAGAAGCAGAATAAGATGCAGAAGGAGAAGCAGAAGAAGCAGAAGCAGAAGTAGAAGGAGAAGTAGGAGAAGGAGAAGGAAGAGCCGCAGAAGCAATAGGAGAAGCAGAAGAAGAAGCAGAAGCAGAATGAGAAGCAGAAAGAGAAGCAGTAGAAGAAGAAGAAGCAGGAAAAGCAGAAGCGGCAGAAAGAGAAGAAGAAGAAGAAGAAGAAGAAGAAGAAGAAGAAGAAGAAGAAGAAGAAGAAGAAGAAGAAGAAGAAGAAGAAGAAGAAGAAGAAGAAGAAGAAGAAGAAGAAGAAGAAGAAGGAGAAGGAGAAGGAGAAGCAGTAGAAGCAGGAGAAGCAGAAGAAAAAGAATAAGCATAAGAAGCAGAATCAGAGGGAGAAGCAGAAGCAGGAGAAGCAGAAGCAGAAGAAGCAGCAGAAGGAGAAGCAGAAGCAGAAGAAGATGCAGAAGGAGAAGCAGGAGAAGCAGAAGAAGGAGAAGGAGAAGGCAAAAGAGAAGGATTAGGAGTAGGAGAAGCAAAAGGATAAGCAGAAGCAGAAAGAGACGCAGAAGGAGAAGCAGCACGAGAAGTAGGAGAAGCAGGAGAAGCAGAAACAGGAGAAGCAGAAGAAACAGAAGACGCAAAAGCAGAATGAGAAGCAGAAGGAGAAATTGAAGCAGAAGCAGAAGCAGAAGGAGAAGCAGAAGCAGAAGGAGAAGCAGAAGAAGGAGAAGGAGAAGCAGAAAGAGAAGCACAAGGAGAAGCAGGCGAAGCAGAAGCAGGAGAAGCAGAAGCAGAAGAAACATAGAAAGGAGAAGAAGCAGAAGCAGAAGGAGAAGTTGAAACAGAAGGAAAAGCAGAAAGAGAAGCAGGAGAAGCAGAAGAAGCATCAGCAGGAAAACCAGAAGCAGAAGAAGCCGAAGAAGCAGAAGCAGAACCTGAAGCAGAAGGAGAAGCAGGAGAAGCAGAAGAAGCAGAATCTGGAGAAGCAGAAGGAGAAGCAGAAGCAGAAAGAGAAGCAAAAGCAGAAGGAGAAGCAGAAGAGAACAG
>NW_012292845.1:0-3602 GCF_000151885.1 Dipodomys ordii | reverse complement strand
AACAGAAGGAGAAGCAGAAAGAGAAGGAGGGAAAGCAGAAGAAGCAGAAGCAGGAGAAGCAGAAGCATAAGAATGCGAAGACGCAGAAGCAGAACCTGAAGCAGAAGGAGAAGCAGGAGAAGCAGAAGAAGCAGAATCTGGAGAAGCAGAATGAGAAGCAGAAGGAGAAGCAGAAGCAGAAAGAGAATCAAGAGCAGAAGGAGAAGCAGAAGAATTAGAAGCAATAGCAGGTGTAGCAGAAGCAGAAGGAAAAGCAGAAAAACAGGAAGGAGAAGGAGAAACAGAAGGAGAAGTAGAAGGAGAAGCAGAAAGAGAAGCAGGTAAAGCAGAAGAAGAAGAAGCAGAAGGAGAATCAGAAGGAGAAGCAGAAGAAGGAGAAGGAGAAACAGAAGCAGAAGAAGATGCAGAAGGAGAAGCAGGAGAACCAGAAGAAGCAGAAGCAGAAGGAGAAGCAGGAGAAGCAGAAGAAGCAGAATCTGGAGAAGCATAAGGTGTACCAGAAGGAGAAGCAGAAGCAGAAGGAGAAGCAAAAGCAGAAGGAGAAGCAAAAGAAGAAGAAGAAGCAGAAGACAGAAGAAGCAGAATCAGTAGCAGAAGAAGCTGAAGATGCAGAACCAGAAAGAGAAGCAGAAGGAATAGCAGAAGAACGAGAAGGAGAAATAGAAGGAAAAGCAGAAGGAGAAGCAGAAGCAGAAGAAACAGAAGAAGGAGAAGAGCAGAAGCAGAAGCAGACGTAGAAGCAGACGCAAAAGGAGAAGCAGAAGAAGCAGAAGCTGAAGCAGAAGAAGAAGAAACAGAAAAAGCAGAAGAAGCAGAAGAAGAAGCAGCAGGAGAAGCAGAAGAAGAAGAAGAAGAAGGAGAAGGAGAAAGAGAAGGATTGGAGTAGGAGAAACAGAAGGATAAGCAGAAGCAGAAAGAGAAGGAGAATGAGAAGGAGAAGCAGGAGAAGCAGAAGAAGCAGAAGCAGGAGAAGCAGAAGCAGAATGAAAAGCAGAAGAAGGAGAAATTGAAACAGAAGAAGATGCAGAAGGAGAAGCAGAAGCAGTAGTAGAAGCAGAAGAAGGAGAAGCAGAAGGAGAAGCATAAAGAGAAACAGAAGGAGAAGCAGGAGAAGCAGAAGCAGGAGAAGCAGAATCAGAAGAAATAGAAGAAGGAGAAGAAGCAGAAGCAGAAAGAGAAGCAGAAACAGAAGGAGAAGCAGAAATAGAAGCAGAAGAAGCCGAAGAAGCAAAACCAAAACCTAAAGCAGAAGGAGAACCAGGAGAAGCAGAAGAAGCAGAATCTGGAGAAGAAGAAGGAGACCCAGAAGGAGAAGCAGAAGCAGAAAGAGAAGCAAAAGCAGAAGGAGAAGCAGAAGAAACAGAAGAAGCAGAATCAGTAGCAGAAGAAGCTGAAGATGCAGAAGCAGAAAGAGAAGCAGAAGGAATAGCAGAAGAACGAGAAGGAGAAATAGAAGGAGAAGCAGAAGGAGAAGCAGGAAAATCACAAGAAACAGAAGCAGACGGAGAAGCAGAAGAAGGAGAAGGAGAAGCCGGAGCAGAAGAAGAAGCAGAAGGAAAAGCACAAGCAGAAGGAGATGCAGAAGGAGAAGCAGGAGATGCAAAAGAAGCAGAAGCAGAAGGAGAAGAAGAAGGAGAAGAATCAGAATCAGAAGAAGCAGAAGCAGAAAGAGAAAGAGAAGCCGACGAAGAGAAGCAGAACGAGAAGCAGGAGAAGCAGAAGAAGCACAAGCGGGAGAAGCAGAAGAAGAAGAAACAGAAGAAGGAGAAGGAGCAGAACCAGAAGGAGAAGCAGAAGGAGAAGCAGAAAGAGAAGCAGGAAAAGCACAAGAAGCAGAAGCAGGAGAAGCAGAAGGAGAAGAAACAGGAGAAGGACAAGAAGCAGAAAGAGAAGCAGTAGAAGCAGAGGAAGTAGGAAAAGCAGAAGAAAGAGAAGAAGAAGAAGACGAAGAAGAAGAAGAAGAAGCAGCAGCATAAGGAGAAGCATAAGGAGAAGTATAAGGAGAAGCAGTAGAAGCAGAAGAAGCAGAAGCAGGAGAAGCTGAAGCAGAAGAAAAAGAATAAGCAGAAGCAGAAGCAGAAGCAGTGAGAGAAGCAGAAGAAGGAGAAGGAGAAGGAGCAGCAGAAGGAGAAGCAGAAGCAGAAAGAGAAGCAGAAACAGAAGGAGAACAAGAAGGAGAAGCAGGAGAATCAGAAGAAGCAGAAAGAGAAGGAGAAGAAGGAGAAGCAGAAGTAGAATCAGAAGAAACAGAAGAAGAAGAAGCAGAAGAAACAGAAGCAAAAGAAACAGAAGAAGGAGAAGAGCAGAAGCAGAAGCAGAAGGAGAAGCAGAAGCAGAAGGAGAAGCAGAAAGAGAAGCAGGAGAAGCAGAAGAAGCAGGAGAAGCAGAAGCAGAAGAAACAGGAGAAGCTGAAGAAGCAGAAGCAGAATTTGAAGCAGAAGGAGAAACAGAAGAAGCACAATCTGAAGCGGAAGCAGAAGAAACAGAAATAGTAGAATAAGCAGAAGCAGAAGCATCAGGACAAGCAGAAGAGCAAGAAGGAGAAGGTGAAAGAGAAGGATTAGGAGTAGGAGAAGCAAAAGGATAAGTTGAAGCAGAAAGAGACGCAGAAGGAAAAGCAGCATGAGAAGTAGGAGAAGCAGGAGAAGCATAAGCAAGAGAAGCAGAAGAAACAGAAGACGCAGAAGCAGAATGAGAAGCAGAAGGTGAAGCAGAAGGAGAAGCATAAGAAGGAGAAGGAGAAGTAGAAGCAGAAAGAGAAGCAGAACGAGAAGCAGGAGAAGCAGAAGCAGGAGAAGCAGAAACAGAAGAAACAGAAGAAGGAGAAGAAGCAGAAGCAGAAGGAGAAGCAGAAACAGAAGGAAAAGCAGAAAGAGAAGCAAAAGAAGCAGCAGCAGGAGAAGCAGAAGCAGAAGAAGCCGAAGAAGCAGAAGCAGAACCTGAAGCAGAAGGAGAAGCAGAAGAAGCAGAATCTGGAGAAGCAGAAGGAGAAGCAGAAGCAGAAAGAGAAGCAAAAGCATAAGGAGAAGCAGAAGGAGAAGCAGAAGAAACAGAAGAAGCAGAGGCAGTAGCAGAAGAAGCAGAAGATGCAGAAGCAGAAGGAGAAGCAGAAGGAAAAGCAGAAGAACGAGAAGGAGAAGGAGAACCAGAAGGAGAAGCAGAAGGAGAATCAGAAGGAGAAGCAGAAGAAGCAGAAGGAGAAGCAGAAGGAGAAACAGAAGCAGAAGAAACATCAGAAAGAGAAGCAGAAGCAGAAGAAGATGCAGAAGGAGAAGCAGGAGAAGCAGAAGCAGCAGAAGCAGAAGGAGAAGTAGAAGAAGGAGAAGGAGAAGGAAGAGCCGCAGAAGCAATAGGAGAAGCAGAAAGAGAAGCAGAAGCAGAATGAGAAGCAGAAAGAGAAGCAGTAGAAGCAGAAGAAGCAGGAAAAGCAGAAGCAGAAGAAAGAGAAGAAGACGAAGAAGAAGAAGAAGCATAAGGAGAAGCATAAGGAGAAGCATAAAGAGAAGTATAAGAGAAGCAGTAGAAGCAGAAGAAGCAGAAGCAGGAGAAGCTGAGCAGAAGAAAAGATAAGCAAAGAAGCAGAGCAGAGCAGTGGGAGAAGC
>NW_012292844.1:0-3647 GCF_000151885.1 Dipodomys ordii | reverse complement strand
TCAAGAAGAAACAGAAGAAGTAGAAGCAGTAGCAGTTGTAGCAGAAGCAGAATTAGAAGCAGAAGGAAAAGCAGAAGAACAAGAAAGAGAAGGTAAACAGAAGGAGAAGCAGTAGGAGAATAAGAAGGAGAAGCAGAAGAATGAAAAGGAGAAGAAGAAGCAGAAGAAGATGCAGAAGGAGAAGTAGAAGAAGCAGAAGCAGAAGGAGAAGCAGGAAAAGCAGAAGAAGCAGAAGCAAAAGGAGAAGCAAAAGAAGGAGAAGGAGAAGCAGAGGCAGAAGAAGAAGCATAAGGACAAGCACAATCAGAAGGAGATGCAGAAGGAGAAGCAGGAGAAGCAGAAGATGAAGGAGAAGCAGAAGCAGGAGAAGGAGAAGGAGGAGAAGCAGAAGCAGAAGGAGAAGCAGAAGCGGAATGAGAAGCAGAAAGAGAAGCAGGAGAAGCACAAGAAGCAGAAGCAGGAGAAGCCGAAAGAGAAGAAGCAGAAATATTAGCAGAAGTAGAAGCAGAAGCAGACGGAGAAGCAGCAGAAGAAGTAGAACCAGAAATTCAGGCAGGAGAAACAGAAGAAGCAGAAGCAGAAGCAGAAGGAGAAGCAAAAAGAGAAGCAGTAGAAGTAGAAGAAGCAGCAGAAGGAGAAGCAGCAGAAGAAGCAGAAAAACAAGCAGGAGAAGCAGAAGCAGAAAGAGAAGTAGAAGCAGAAGAAACAGAAGCAGAAGAAGAAACAGTAGAAGCACAAGAAGCAGAAGCAGGAGAAGCAGAAGCAGAAGATAAAGAAGAAGCATAAGAAGCAGAATCAGAGGGAGAAACATAAGAAGGAGAAAGAGCAGAAGAAGGTGAAGCAGAAGTAGATGCAGAAGCAGAAAGAGAAGCAGAAACAGAAGGAGAAGAAGAAGGAGAAGTTGGAGAATCAGAAGAAGCAGAAGCAAAAGCAAAAAGAGAAGGAGAAGAAGGAGAAGGGGAAGCAGAAGGAGAAGGACAAGCAGGAGAAGCAGAAGAAGCAGAAGCGGGAGGAGCAGAAGAAGAAGAAGAAGAAGAAGAAGAAGAAGAAGAAGAAGAAGAAGAAGAAGAAGAAGAAGAAGAAGAAGGAACAGAAGAAAGAGAAGGAGCAGAAGGAGAAGCAGAAGCAGAAGGAGAAGCAAAAGAGAAGCAGAAAAAGCAGTAGCAGGAGAAGCAGAAGCAGAAGAAACAGAAGAAGCCCAAGAAGCAGAAGGAGAACCTGAAGCAGAAGGAGAAGCAGAAGCAGCAGAAGCTGGAAAAGTAGAAGCAGAAGAAACAGAACAAACAGAAGAAGCAGAAGAAGAAGAAGAAGAAGAACGAGAAGCAGAAGCAGAACAAGGATAAAGAGAAGGATTAGGAGTAGGAGAAACAGAAGGATAAGCAGAAGCAGAAAGAGAATGAGAAGGAAAAGCAAGAAAAGCAGAAGAAGCAGAAGCAGGAGAAAGCAGAAGCAGAATGAAAAGCAGAAGAAGGAGAGATTGAAACAGAAGAAGATGCAGAAGGAGAAGCAGAAGCAGTAGTAGAAGCAGAAGAAGGAGAAGCAGAAGGAGAAGCATAAAGAGAAACAGAAGAGAAGCAGGAGAAGCAGAAGCAGGAGAAGCAGAAGCAGAAGAAATAGAAGAAGGAGAGAAGCAGAAGCAGAAAGAGAAGCAGAAACAGAAGGAGAAGCAGAAATAGAAGCAGAAGAAGCCGAAGAAGCAAAAGGAGAACCTGAAGCAGAAGGAGAAGCTGGAGAAGCAGAAGAAGAAGAATCTGGAGAAGAAGGAGAACCAGAAGGAGAAGCAGAAGCAGAAAGAGAAGCAAAAGCAGAAGGAGAAGCAGAAGAAACAGAAGAAGCAGAAGCAGTAGCAGAAGAAACTGAAGATGCAGAAGCAGAAAGAGAAGCAGAAGGAATAGCAGAAGAACAAGAAGGAGAAACAGAAGGAGAAGCAGAAGGAGAAGCAGGAAAAGAAGAAGAAGCAGAAGCAGACGGAGAAGCAGAAGAAGGAGAAGGAGAAGCAGAAGCAGAAGAAGAAGCAGAAGGAAAAGCACAAGCAGAAGGAGATGCAGAAGGAGAAGTTGGAGAAGCAGAAGAAACAGAAGCAGAAGGAGAAGAAGGAGAAGAAGCAGAATCAGAAGAAGCAGAAGCAGAAATAGAAAGAGAAGCCGACGAAGAGAAGCAGAACGAGAAGCAGGAGAAGCAGAAGAAGCACAAGCGGGAGAAGCAGAAGAAAAAGAAACAGAAGAAGGAGAAGGAGCAGAAGGAGAAGCAGAAACAGAAGCAGCTAAAGCAGAAGAAGCAGAAGCAGGAGAAGCAGAAGCAGAAAACAGGAGAAGGACAAGAAGCAGAAGCAGAAGGAGAAGCAGAAACAGAAGGAGAAGCAGAAAGAGAAAGAGGGGAAGCAGAAGAAGCAGAAGCAGGAGAAGCAGAAGCATAAGAATCCGAAGAAGCAGAAGCAGAACCTGAAGCAGAAGGAGAAGCAGGAGAAAGAGAAGAAGCAGAATCTGGAGAAGCAGAATGAGAAGCTGAAGTAGAAGCAGAAGCAGAAGCAGAAAGAGAATCAAAAGCAGAAGGAGAAGCAGAAAAAACAGAAGAAGCAGAAGCAGTAGCAGTTGCAGCAGAAGCAGAAGGGAAAGCAGAACAACGAGAAGGAGAAGGAGAAACAGAAAGAGAAGCACAAGGAGAATCAGAAAAAGAAGCAGAAGAAGCAGAAGGAGAAGTAGAAGGAGAAACAGAAGCAGATGAAGCAGCAGAAGGAGAAGTAGAAGCAGAAGAAGATGCATAAGGAGAAGCAGGAGAAGCAGAAGAAGCAGAAGCAGAAGGAGAAGTAGAAGTAGGAGAAGGAGAAGGAAGAGCCGCAGAAGCAATAGGAGAAGCAGAAGGAGAAGCAGAAGCAGAATGAGAAGCAGAAAGATAAGCAGTAGAAGCAGAAGAAGCAGAAGAAAGAGAAGAAGAAGAAGAAGAAACAGAAGCAAAAGAAACAGAAGAAGGAGAAGAGCAGTAGCAGAAGCAGGAGAAGCAGAAGCAGAAGTTGAAGGAGAAAGAGAAGCAGGAGGAGCAGAAGAAGCAGGAGAAGCAGAAGCAAAAGAAAGAGGAGAAGCCGAAGAAGCAGAAGCAGAATCTGAAGCAGGAGAAACAGAAGAAGCACAATCTGAAGCAGAAGCAGAAGAAACAGAAATAGTAGAATAAGCAGAAGAAGAAGCAGCAGGAGAAGCAGAAGAAGAAGAAGGAGAAGGCGAAAGAGAAGGATTAGGAGTAGGAGAAGCAAAAGGATAAGCAGAAGCAGAAAGAGACGAAGAAGGAGAAGCAGCACGAGAAGTAGGAGAAGCAGGAGAAGCAGAAGAAGGAGAAGAAGAAGAAACAGAAGACGCAGAAGGAGAATGAGAAGCAGAAGGAGAAATTGAAGCAGAAGCAGAGGGAGAAGCAGAAGCAGAAGAAGGAGAAGGAGAAGGAGAAGCAGAAAGAGAAGCAGAACGAGAAGCAGGAGAAGCAGAAGCAGGAGAAGCAGAAGAAACAAAAGAAGGAGAAGAAGCAGAAGGAGAAGCAGAAACAGAAGGAAAAGCAGAAAGAGAAGCAGGAAAAGCAGAAGAAGCCTCTGCAGGAGAAGCAGAAGTAGTAGAAGCTGAAGAAGCAGAAGCAGAATCTGAAGCAGAAGGGGAAGCAGGAGA
>NW_012292843.1:0-7252 GCF_000151885.1 Dipodomys ordii | reverse complement strand
TAGGGGAACACTGCGGGACACAGCGGGGACACAGAGGGACATAGAGAATACACAGCGAGGACACACCAGGGACACAGCGGGACACAGCGGGGACACAGCGGGGACACAGCGGGACACAGCGGGACCCAGCGGGGACCCAGCGGACACCCAGCGGGACACAGTGTGGGACATAGAGGCGGACACAGCAGGACACAGCGGGCCACAGCGGGGACACAGCAGGACACAGCGGGCCACAGCCGGGACAAAGCGGGGGACACAGTGGGGGACACAGCAGTAAACAGCGGGGGACACAGCGAGACTCAGCGGGGGACACAGCAAAGAACTCAGCGGGACACAGCAGGGGACACAGGGGAACACAGCGGGACACAGCCGGACACAGCTGGGGACACAGCGGGTGACACAGCGGGGGAAACAGCGGGAAACAGCGGCTGACACAGCGAGGACACAGCAGGACACAGCGGGGGACCCAGCGAGGACACAGCGGGACACATGGGGACACAGCGGGACACAGCGGGGTACCCAGCGAGGACACAGCGGGACACAAATGGGGACACAGCAAGGACACAGGGGGACACAACGGGAAAGAGCGGGACACAGCAGGGGACACAGCCGGGGACACAGCGGGACACAGCAGGGGACACAGCGGGGACACAGCGGGACACAGTGTGGACACAGCGGGACACAGCGGGGCACATCGGGGGACACAGCAGGACACTGCAGGGTACACAGCGGGACACAGCCAGACACAAAGGGACACAACAGGGACACAGCGGGAGACACAGTGGGACACAGCAGGGTACACAGCGGGACACAGCGGGGACACAGCAGGGGCACAGTGGGAAACAGCGGGACACAGCGGGGGACAAAGCGGGACACAGCGGGACACAGCGGGGGTCACAGCGGAGGACACAGAGCTACACACAGCGGAAGAGTGTGGAACACAGCACGGACACAGCAGGGACGCAGAAGGACAAAACGGGGCACAGCTGGACAAAACGGGACACAGCTGGACACAGCGGGGACACAGCGGGGGACACAGCTGGGGACTGCGGGGACACAGCCGGACACAGCAGGACACAGTGGGAAACAGCAGGGACACAGCGAGAACACAGCGCGACTCAGCGGGACACAGAGCGGACACAGCGGGGGACAGCAGGGAGACACAGCGGGGACACAGCGGGGACACAGCAGAACACAGTGGGACACTGCGGGGACACAGAGGGACACAGCGGAGGACACAGCGGGGGACAGCGGTACACAGCGGGACACATCGGGGACACAGCGGGGACACAGCGGGGGACACAGTGGGACACAGTGGGGATACAGAGGGACACAGCGGAGGACACAGTGGGGGACAGCGGTGACACATCGGAACATATCTGGACACAGCGGGGGACACTGCGGGACACAGTGGGGGACAAAGCGGGGGACACAGCGGGACACAGCTGGGGACACAGCGAGGACTCAGCGGGACACAGCGGGGGACACAGCTGGGGACAGAGAGGGACACAGCGGGGAACACAGCGAGGACACAACGGGACCCAGCAGGACACAGAGTCGATACAGTGGGGACACAGGGTTACACAGCGTGGTACCCAGCTGTGGACACAACGGGACAGAGTGGGGGCACAGCGAGACACAGCGGGACACAGCGAGGACACAGCGGGACACATTGGTGACACAGCGGGGAAAACAGCAGGACAAAGCAGGGGACACAGCGGGGGACACAGCGCGACACAGCAAGACATAGCATGGACACAGCAGTAGACACATCGGGACATAGCGGGGGACACAGCTGGGGACACAACGGGACACAGCGGTGGACACAGCGAGGACACAGCAGGACCCACCGGGACCCAGCGGGGGACACAGCGAGGACACAGCAGGACACAGCGGAGGACACAGCGAGGACACAGCGGGGGACACAGCGGGACACAGGGGGGAACACAGCGAGGACACAGCGGGATCCAACGGGACACAGCGTCGATACAGTGGGCACACAGCGTTACACAGCGTGGTACTCAGCTGTGGACACAACGGGACACAGTGGGGGCACAGCCGGACACAGCGGGACACAGTGGGACACAGCGTTGACAAAGCGTGAGACACAGCGAGGGACAGAGCGGGAGACAGCGGGGGACACAGCGAGGACACAGCGGGATACAGCGGTGAAACAGCAGGGACTCAGCGGGGGACACAGCGGGAGACAAAGAGGGACACCACGGAACACAGCGGGACACAGCGGGAAACAGAGGTGAACCGGCGGGGACACAGTGGTACACAGTGGGGGACACAGTGGGAAACAGCGGGGGACACAGCGGGACACAGTGGGGGACAGAGCGTGGGACACAGCAAGACACAGCGGGGACAAAGCTGGACACAGCGGGGTACACAGAGGGACACAGCTGGGACACAGCGGGGAAACAGCGTGACACAGCAGGACACAGCGGGAAACAGCCGGGGACACAGCGAGGACACAGCGGCACAGAACGGGGGACAAAGCAAGGACACAGTGGGACACAGCGGGGGACACAGCGAGACATAGCGGGGGACAGAGCGGGGGACACAGAGGGACACAGCGGAGGACATAGCGAGGACACATTGGGACACAGAGCGGACACAGCGGGACTCAGCGGGGCACAGCAGTACACAGTGGGACACACCGGGACACAGCGGGGACACAGCAGGGACACAGCGGGGGACACAGCGGGACACAGCAGGGGACACAGGGAGGACACAGCGGGACCCAGGTGAACCCAGCGTCGATATGGCAGGGACACAGCAGGACACAGCGGGGAAAAAAGCGAGGACACAGCGGAACACAGCGTGGGACACAGCGAGGACACAGCGGGACAAGTCGGGGAACACAGCGAGGACACAGCGGGACCCAGGGCGACACAGCGTCGATACAGCGGGGACACAGCGTTACACAGCGTGGTACACAGCTGTGAACAAAACGGGACACAGTGGGGGCACAGCGGGACACAGCGGGACACAGTGGGACGCAGCAGGGACAAAGCTTGAGACACAGCGGGGTACAGAGCGGGAGACAGCGGGGGACACAGCGAGGACACAGCGGTACACAGCGCTGACACTGCGGGGCACACAGCGGTACACAGCGGGGAACACAGCGGGGGACACAGCGGGACACAGAGGGACACAGCGGGGGACACAGGGGGGACACAGCGGGACGCAGAGGGGGACACAGCAGTACACATCGGGACACAGCGGGACACAGCGAGGGACGCAGAGGGGTACACAGCGGGATAAAGCGGGGAACACAGCGAGGACACAACGGGATCAAGCGGGACACAGCGTCGATACAGCGGGAACACTGCGGGACATAGCGGGGTACACTGCTGGGGACACAGCGGGACACAGCGGGGGACACAGCAGGACACAGCGGGGAACACAGGGAAGACATAGCGGGACCCAGCGGGACCCAGCGTCGTTACAGCGGGGACTCAGCGGGACACAGCGGGGTGTACAGCTGGGTACACAACGGGACACTACGGGGGACACAGCGAGGACACAGAGGGACACAGCGGGACACAGCGGGGACACTGCGGGAACATAGTGGGACACAGCGTGGTACACAGCGGGACACAGCGCTACACAGCTAGGGACACAGCGGGGACAAAGCGGCAGACAGCGGGGGACACAGCGAGGACACAGCGGGACACAGCGGCGACACAGAGGGGACTCAGCGGGACAAAGCGGGGGACACAGCGGGACACAGCGGGACACAGCGGAGACAGAGAGGGGCCAAAGAGAGACGCAGCGGTGACACAGCTGGACACAACGTAGTACACAGCAGGACACAGCCGGGCACACAGCGGGGACACAGCGGGACACAGCGGGGAACAGCGGAGACAGAGAGGGGCCAAAGAGAGACGCAGCGGTGACACAGCTGGACACAACGTAGTACAAAGCAGGACACAGCCGGGCACACAGCGGGGACACAGCAGGGACCAAGCGGGACATAGCGGGACACAGCGGAACACAGCAGGGGACACAGAGGGACACAGCAGGGGACCCAGCTAGGACACAGCGGGACACAGCGGGGGACACAGCTGGGGACACAGCGGGACACAGCGGGGAACTCAGCGAGGACACAGAGCTGCGCACAGCGGGAGAGAGTGGAACACAGCACGGACACAGCAGGACATAGAGGTACACAGCGAGGGACACAGCGGGGGACAGTGGGGACAAACCGGGGAACAACGGGGACACAGCGGGACACAGCTAGGACACAGCGGGGACACAGTGGGGACACAGCAGAGAACACAGTGGGACATAGCAGGGAATACAGCGAGGACACAGAGGGTACATAGAGGGACACTGCGGGACACAGTGGGACACAGCGGGGACAGAGAGACATAGCAGTTACCCAGCGAGGACACACCAGGGACACAGAGGGACACAGCGGGGACACAGCGGGGACACAGCGGGGGACACAGTGGGGGACACAGCGGTAAACAGCGGGGGACACAGCGGGACTCAGCGGGGGACACATCAAAGAACACAGCGGGACACAGAGGAGGACACAGGGGAACACAGAGCGACACAGCCGGACACAGCAGGGGACACAGCGGGTGACACAGCTGGGGAAACAGTGGGAAACAGCGGGGGACACAGCGAGGACACAGCTGGACACAGTAGGGGACAGAGCAGGACACAACGGGGGACACAGAGGCAGACACAGCGGTACACATCGGGACACAGCGGGGACAAAGGGGGGACACAGTGGGACACAGTGGGCCACAGCGGGGACACAGCAGGACACAGCGGGACTCAGCGGGGGACACACCGGGGTTGAGCAGGCACACAGCGGGACACAGCGGGACACAGCGGGACACAGCGGGACACAGCGGGGAACACAGCGGGACACACAGCGGGACACAGCGGGGGACACAGCATGGACACAGCGGGTCACAGAGGGGAAATAGTGGGGGACACAGTGGGTGATACAGCGGGATACAGAAGGACACAGCGAGGACACAGCGGGACACAGGAAGACACAGCGGGGACAAAGCGGGACACAGTGGAAAAAAAGTGGGACACAGTGGGGACACAGCGGGGGACACAGCGGGGACACAGAGGGGACACAGCGGGACACACCGGGGACCCAGCGGGGACACAGCGGGACACAGCAGCGACACAGCGAAACACAGCGGGGGACACAGCGGGACACAGCCTGGGACAGAGCGGGACACAGCGTAGACACAGCGGGACTCAGCGAGACACAGCAGTGACAAAGCGGCGACACAGTGGGACACATCGGGAAACAGCGGGAAACAGCAGGGACACAGCAGGGACAAAGCGGGACACAGTGGGGACAGAGTGGGACACAGTGGGGACACAGCGGGGAACACATCGGTGACACAGCGGGGACACAGCGGGACACACCGGGGACACAGCGGGGACACAGCGGGACACAACAGCGACACAGCGGAACACAGCGGGGGATACAGAGGGACACAGCCTGGGACAGAACGGGACACATCCTAGACACAGCGGGCCACAGCGAGACACAGCAGTGACAAAGCGGCGACACAGCGGGACACATCGGGAAACAGCGGGACACAGCGGGGACACAGCGGGGGACAGAGGGGACACACCGGTGGACAACGGGGACACAGCAGGACAGTGCGGGGGTCAGAGTGGGAAACAGCGGAGACACAGGGGGACACAGGGGGCGACACAGAGGGACACAGTGGGCCAAGCAGGACAGAGCGGGGACACAGCGGGGACAAAGCGGGGGACACAGTGGGGGACACAGCGGTAAACAGCGGGGGACACAGCGGTACTCAGCTTGGGACACATCAAAGGACACAGCGGGTGACACAGCGGGGAAAACAGCGGGAAACAGCGGGGGACACAGCGAGGACACAGCAGGACAAAGCGGGAGACACAGCAGGACACAGCGGGGTACACAGAGGCAGACACAGCGGTACACATCGGGACACAGCGGGGACACAGCGGGACACAGCGGGGACACAGCAGGACACAGCGGGGACAGAGCGGGACACAGCGGGTGACACAGCGGGGGAAAAAGCGGGAAACAGCGGGGGACACAGCGAGGACACAGCAGGACACAGCGGGGGACACAGCAGGACACAGCGGGGGACACAGAGGCAGACACAGCGGTACACCTCGGGACACAGCGGGGACACAGCGGGACACATCGGGACATAGCGGGGACACAGCAGGACACAGCGGGACTCAGCGGGGGACACACCGGTGGAGAGCAGGCACATAGCGGGACACAGCGGGACACAGCGGGACACAGCGGGACACAGCGGGGAACACAGCGGCACACACAGCAGGACACAGCGGGACACAGCGGGGGACACAGCATGGACACAGCGGGTCACAGCGGGGAAATAGTGGGGGACACAGTGGGGGACACAGCGGGATACAGAGGACACAGCAGGACACAGCGGGGACACAGCGGGGACACAGCGGGGGACACAGTGGGACACAGCGGGGACACAGAGGGACTCAGCGGTTACACAGCGAGAACACACCAGGGACACAGCGGGACACAGCGGAGACAAAGCGGGGACACACTGAGACACAGCGAGGACACAGCGGGACACAGCGGAGGACACAGCGGGGGATAGGTGTGACACACCGGCGGACAGAGGGGAAACAGCGGGACAAAAAAGGGACACAGCGGGGGACACAGCAGGATACAGTGGGGGACACAGCGGGGGACACAGCGGGACACAGCTGGGGACACAGCGAGGACACAGCGGGACAGAGCGGGGGACACAGCGGGGGACAGTGGGGACCCACATGCAGACAGTGGGGACAAAACGGGACACAGCGGGGGACATCGGGGACACAGCGGGACACAGCAGGACACAGAAGGGACACAGAGGTGACACAGCTGGTCACAGCGGGGACACAGTGTGGGACACAGCGAGGACACAGCGGGACACAGAGGGATACACAGAGAGGACACAGCGTGACACATGGGGACACAGCGGGGGACACAGAGAGGACACAGCGGGACACAAATGGGGACACAGCAAGGACACAGCAGGACACAGCGGGGAAGAGCGGGACACAGCGGGGGACACAGCCGGGGACACAGCGGGACACAGCAGGACACAGCAGGGGACACAACAGGGACACATCGGGTCACAGCGGGGACACAGTGGGGGACACAGCAAGGACACAGCGGGACACAGAGGGTTACACAGCGAGGACACAGCGTGACACATGGGACCCAGCGGGACCCTGA
>NW_012292842.1:0-7254 GCF_000151885.1 Dipodomys ordii | reverse complement strand
GCGGGACACAGCAGGGACAAAGCGTGAGACACAGGGGGGGACAGAGTGGGAGAAAGCGGGGGACACAGCGGGGACACAGCGGGGACTCAGCGGGGTCACAGCGGGATACACAGTTGTGGACACAACGGGACACAGTGTGGGCACAGCGGGACAGAGTGGGACACAGAAGGGATAAAGCGTGAGACACAGCGGGGGACAGAGCGGGAGACAGCGGGGGACACAGCGAGGACACAGCGGGACACAGCGGGACACAGCGGGGGACACAGCTAGGACACAGCAGAACACAGCGGGACACAGTGGGGACACAAAGGGGACTCAGCGGGGGAAACAGCGGGGCAAAAAGCGGGACACCATGGGACACAGTGTGACACAGCAGGACACAGAGGGAACACTGCGTCGACACAGCGGGACAAAGCGGGGGACACAGCGGGACACAGCGGGACACAGCAGGGGACACAGCGGTGGACAGTGGAGACAAAGAGAGGACACAGTGGGACACGGCGGTGACACAGCTGGACACAACGGAGTACACAGCGGGACACAGCGGGCACAAAGCGAGGACAGAGCGGGACACAGCGGGACATAGCGGGGGACACAGCGGGACACAGAGGGGGACACAGTGAGGACACAGTGGGACACAGCGGGGGACACAGCGGGGGACACAGCGGGACACAGCCAGGAACAGCGTAGATACAGCGGGGACACAGCGTTACACAGCGTGGTACACAGCTGTGGACACAACAGGACACAGTGTGGGCACAGCGGGACACAGCGGGACACAGTGGGACACAGCGGGGACAAAGCGTGAGACACAGCGGGGGACAGAGTGGGAGACAGCAGGGGACACAGCGGGGACTCAGCGGGGTCACAGCGGGATACAGCGGGACACAGAGTGACACATTGGGACACAGCAGAGGACACAGCGGGACACAGCGTAGGACAGAGTGACGACACAACAGGACACAGCGGGGACACAGGGGGACTCAGCAGGGTTACAGCGGGACACAACGGGACACAGCAGGACACAGCGTGACACAGCTGGGACACAGCAGGGACACAGCAGGGACACAGTGGGGGACACAGCGGGACAAAATGGGACACAGCGGGGGACACAGTAGGACAGAGCAGGGGACACAGTGGGGGACAGAGGGGGACACCACGAATAACAGAGCAAGGACCCAGCGGGACACAGCCTTGATACAGCGGGATTCACAGCGTTACACAGTGGGTTACACAGCTGGGGACACAAAGGGACACAGTGGTGGACACAGCGGGACACAGCAGGACAGAGTGGGACACAGACGGGATAAAGCGTGAGACACAGCGGGGGACAGAGCGGGAGACAGCGGGGGACACAGCGAGGACACAGAGGGACACAGCGGGGACACAGCGGGGACTCAGCTGGGGACACAGTGGGGGACAAAGCGGGACACCACTGACACAGCGGGACACAGCGTGAAACAGCGGTGACCATGCGGAACACAGCGGGACAGAGTGGAGGACACAGCGGGACACAGCGGGGGACAGAGCGTGAGACACAGCGAGACACATCAGAGACAAAGCTATACACAGCGGGGTACATAGAGGGACACAGCGGGGAAACAGCGGGGGACACAGCGGGACACAGCGGGGAACACAGCGAGGACACAGCGGGACACAGCGGGACACAGCGTCGATACAGCGAGGACACAGTGGGACACAGCGGGGTACACAGCTGGGGACACAACGGGACACAGCGGGGGACACATTGAGGACACAGCAGGACACAGCGGGGGACACAGTGGGGACACAGCGGGACACAGCGGGGGACACAGTAAGTACACATTTGGACACAGCGGGGACACAGCGGGACTCAGCGGGGGACACAGCAGTACACATCGGGACACAGCGGGACACAGCGGCGGACACAGAGGGGTACACAGCGGGACACAGCGAGGACACAGCGGGACCCAGCGGGACACAGCGTCATTACAACGGGGACACAGTGGGACAGAGCGGGGTACACAGCTGGGGACACAATGGGGCACAGCGGGGGACACAGCGAGGACACAGTGAGACACAGCGGGACACAGATTGGGACACAGCGGGGATACAGGGGGACACAGCGGGGGACACAGCTAGGACACAGCGGGACACAGCGAGACACAATGGGGACACAAAGGGGTCTCAGCGGGGGAAACAGCGGGGGAAAAAGCGGGACACCATGGGACACAGTGTGACACAGCAGGACACAGAGGGAACACTGCGTCGACACAGCAGGACAAAGCGGGGGACACAGCGGGACACAGCGGGACACAGCGGGGGACACAGCGGGGGACAGTGGAGACAATGAGAGGACACAGCGGGACACAGCGGTGACACAGCTGGACACAACGGAGTACACAGCGGGACACAGCGGGCACAAAGCGGGGACAGAGCGGGACACAGCTGGACACAGCGGGACATAGCGGGGGACACAGCGGGACACAGAGGGGGACACAGTGAGGACACAATGGGACACAGCGGGGGACACAGCGAGGACACAGCGGTGACACAGCTGGACACAACGAAGTACACAGCGGGACACAGCGGGCACACAGCGGGGACACAGCGTGACACAGCGGGGAACACAGGGAGGACACAGCATGACCCAGTGGGACACAGTGTCGATACAGCGGGGACACAGCGGGACACAGTGGGGTACACAGCTGTGGACACAACGGGACACAGTGTGGGCACAGCAGGACACAGCGGGACAGAGTGGGACACAGACGGGATAAAGCATGAGACACAGCGGGGGACACAGGGGGGACACAGCGGGACACAGGGGGGGACACAGCGAGGACACATTGGGACACAGCGGGGACACAGCGGGACTCAGCGGGGGACACAGCAGTACACAGCGGGACACAACAGGACACAGCGGGTCACAGCAGGGACAGAGCGGGTGACACAGAGGGATACACAGCGGGGACACAGCAGGGGACACAGCGGGATACAGTGGGGGACACAGGGGGGACAAAGCGTGACACAGCGGGGGACACAGCGGGACACAGCGGGACACAGCGCGGACACAGCAGGGACACAGCGGTGGACACAGAGGGACAGAGCTGGGGACACAGCAGGAGATACAGAGGGACACAGCGGGACACAGCGGGGGACACAGCGGGGGACACAGCGGGACACAGGGGGGACTCAGCAGGGACACCACGGAACACAGAAGGACACAGCGTGAAACAGCGGTGAACCTGCGGGGACACAGCGGGTCACAGCGAGGGACACAGCGGGACCCAGCAGGACACAGCGGGGACACAGCGGGACACAGCGGGGACACAGCGGGGACACAGCGGGACACAGCGGGACACAGTAGGACACAGCATGGGACAAAGCGGGAGACAGCAGAGGACACAGCGAGGACAAAGCTGGCCACAGCGGGGACACAGAGGGGACTCAGCAGGGGACATAGAGGGAAAAAAGCGGGACACCACGGGAAACAGTAGGACACAGCGGGACACAGCGGGGACACTGCGGGACACAGCCGGGGGACACAGCGGTGGACAGCGGGGGACAGAGAATGGACACAGGAGGACACAGAGGGGACACAGCTGGACACAGAAGGGTACACAGCGGGACACAGCGGACACACAGCGGGGATAGAGCTGGACACAGAGGGACACAGAAGAGACAGAGCGTGACACAGGTATACACTGAGGGAGACAGAGCGAGGACACAGAAGGACACAGCGAAACACAGCGTGACACAGTGGGGACACAGCAAGGGACACAGCGGGACACAGTGGGGGACACAGCGGGACACAGCAGGGTACACAGCAGGGACAAAGAAGGACACAGCGGGGGACACAGCGAGGACACAGCGGGACATAGCGGTGACACAGCGGGACACAGCTGGGGACACTGGGGGACACAGCGGGACACAGAGGGACACAGCAAGGACACAGCGGGGGAGAATGGGGGACACAGCGGGACACAGCAAGGCACAACGGGGTCACAGCAGTGGACACAGCGGGACACAGCGGGGGACACAGTGGGACACAGCGGGGGACACAGAGGACATGAGGGGACACAGATGGGGACACAGCGGGACCCAGCAGGACACAGCGGGGGACACAGCGGGACACAGCGGGACACAGCGGGGGACACTGCAGGGACACATTGGGACACAGTAGGACACAGCGTGGGACAAAGCAGGAGACAGCGGAGGACACAGCTGGACACAACGGGGACACAGAGGGGACTCAGCAGGGGACATAGAGGGGAAAAAGCGGGACACCACGGGACACAGTAGGACACAGCGGAACACAGCGGGGACACTGCGGGACACAGCCGGGGGACACAGCGGTGGACAGCGGGGGACAGAGAAGGGACACAGCGGGACACAGAGGGGACACAGCTGGACACAGAAGGGTACACAGCGGGACACAGCGGACACACAGCGGGGACAGAGCTGGACACAGAGGGACACAGAAGGGACAGAGCGTGACACAGATGGACACTGAAGGAGACAGAGCGAGGACACAGCCGGACACAGCGAAACACAGCGTGACAGAGTGGGGACACAGCCGGGGACACAGCGGGACACAGCTGGGGACACAGCGGGACACAGCGGGGTACACAGCAGGGACAAAGCGGGACACAGCGGGGGACACAGCGAGGACACAGCGGGACACAGCGGTGACAAAGCGGGACACAGCGGGGGACAGAGCGGGACACAGCGGGACAAGCGTCGATAGAGCGGGGACAGAGCGGGACACAGCGGTGACACAGCGGGACTCAGCGGGGGACACTGCGGGACCAGCGGGACCCAGCGGGGACACAGCAAGGACACAGCGGGGGACACAGCGGGACACAGCAGGACACAGCGGAGGACACAGCGAGGGACACAGCGGGGGACACAGCGGGACACAGTGGGGAACACAGAGAGGACACAGCAGGACCCAGCGGGACACAGCGTTGATACATCGGGGACACAGCGGGACACAGCGGGGTCACTGCGGGACACAGTGGGGGACAAAGCGGGACACAGCGGGACACAGCTGGGACGCAGCGGGACACAGCGGGACACGGAGGGGGACACAGCAGGACACAGAGGGGGACACAGTGGGGGAAACAGCTGGACACAGTGGGGAACACAGCGAGGACACAGTGGGACCCAGCGGGACACAGCGTCAATACAGCGGAGACACAGCTTTACACAGCATGGTACAAAGCTGTGGACACAACGGGACACAGTGGGGGCACAGCGGGACACAGCGGGACGCAGTGGGACACAGCGGGGACAAAGCGTGAGACACAGCAGGGGACAGAGCTGGAGACAGCGGGGACACAGTGGGGACACAGCGGGACACAGCGATGACAAAGCGGGACACAGCGGGGGACACAGTGGGACAGAGCAGGGTACACAGCAGGGGACACAGACGGACCCAGCGGGACACAGCGGGGGACACAGGGGGGACACAGCGGGACACAGCGGGGGACACAGCGAGGACACATTGGGACACAGCGGGGACACAGCAGGACTCAGCGGGGGACACAGCAGTACACAGGGAGACACAGCGGTACACAGCGGAGCACAGCAGGGACAGGGCGGGGGACAAAGCGGGACACAGCGGGACACAGCGGGGGACACAGCGGGGGACACAGAGGGGTACACAGCGGGACACAGCACTGGACAAAGCAGGACACAGTGAGGGACACAGCGAGGACACTGCGGGACTCTGCGGGAGACACATCGAGGACACAGCGTGACACATCGGAACCCAGCGGGACACAGCAGGGACACAGCAGGGGACACAGCGGGACACAGAGGGGGACACAGTGGGACACAGCGGGGGACACAGCGGGACACAGTGGGACACAGCGGGGGACACAGCGATGACAAAGCGGGACACAGCGGGGATATAGCGGGACTCAACACGGTCACAGCGGGACACAGCAGGACACAGCGGGACACAGCGGGGACACAGCAGGGGACAGAGCGGGACACAGCGGGGGACACAGCGGGACACAGCAGGGGACACAGGGGGGACAAAGGGGACACAGCAGGGAACACAGCGAGGACACAGCGGGACACATCTGGGACACAGCGGGAATCAGCGGGGGACACAGCGGGACACAGCGGGACACAGCGGGGACACAGCAGGGACACAGCGGGTGACACAGTGGGACAGAGCAGGGGACACAGCAGGGGACACAGAGGGACAGAGCGGGACACAGCAGGGGACACAGGGGGGACACAGCGGGAAACAGGGAGGGACACTGCGGGGGACACAGCGGGACACAGTGTGGAACACAGAGAGTACACAGCGGGACCCAGCGGGACACAGCGTCGATACAGCGGGGACACAGCGTGACACAGCAGGGTACATAGCTGGGGACACAACGGGACACAGTGGGGGACATAGCGGTACACAGCGGGACACAGCGGGTCACAGCGGGGACAAAGCGGGGACTCAGCGGGGGACACAGCGGGGGACAAACGGGACACCACGGAATACAGCGGGATACAGCGGGACACAGGGGGACACAGCAGGACTCAGCGGGACACAGAGGGGGACACAGCGGGACACAGCAGGGGACAGAGCGGGGGACAGCAGGGACACCACGGGTCACAGTGTGTCACATCGGGACACAGCGGCAACACTGCGGGGACACAGCGGGACAAAATGGGGGACACAGCGGGACACAGCAGGAGACAGCATTGGACACAGGAGGGGATAGCGGGGGACAGAGAGAGGACACAGCGGAACACAGCGGTGACACAGCTGGACACAGCTGGGTACACAGCGGGACATAGAGGACACACAGCGGGGACACAGCGGGACACAGCGGGGAACTCACCGGGACACAGCGGGGGACACAACAAGGACACAGCGGAACACTGTGGGAGACACAGCCAGGACACATCCGGACCCAGTGGAACACAGTGTGACACAGCGGGGACACAGCAGGGGACACAGCGGGACACAGTGGGGGACACAGGGGGGACAAAGCGGGACACAGCGGGGGACACAGCGGGACACAGCAGGACACAGCGGGGACACAGCAGGGACACAGCGGGGGACACAGAGGGACAGAGCAGGGGACACAGCAGGAGACACAGAGGGACACAGCGGGACACAGCGGGGGACACAGGGGGGACACAGCGGGACACAGGGGGGAAACAGCGAAGACACATTGGGACACAACGGGGACACATCGGGACTCAGCGGGGGACATAGCAGCACACAGCGGGACACAGTGGGTCACAGCAGGGACA
>NW_012292841.1:0-7255 GCF_000151885.1 Dipodomys ordii | reverse complement strand
GAACGAGAAGCAGAAGTAGCAGCAGAAGGATGAATCAGATGGAGAAGCAGAAGGAGAATTTGTAGTATGGAGAAGCAGAAGCAGATGAAGCAGAAGAAGGAGAAGCAGTAGCAGAAGTAGATGCAGAAGGAGATGCAGGAGAAGAAGAAGAAGCATAAGCAGAAGGAGAAGCAGTAGTAGGAGAAGGAGAAGGAGATGGAAGGGCAGCAGTAGCAATAGAAGAAGTAGAAGGAGAAGCAGTAGCAGAATGAGAAGCAGAAGGAGAAGAAAGAGAAGCAGTAGAAGCAGAAGAAGCAGGAAAGGAAGAAGCAGAAGAAAGAGAAGAAGAAGAAGAAGAAGAAGAAGAAGAAGAAGAAGAAGAAGAAGAAGAAGAAGAAGAAGAAGAAGAAGAAGAAGAAGAAGAAGATGAAGAAGAAGAAGAAGAAGAAGAAGAAGGAGAAGCAGTAGAAGCAGAAGAAGCAGAAGCAGGAGTAGCAGAAGCAGAAGAAAAAGAATAAGCAAAAGAAGCAGAAGCAGAAGCAGTGGGAGAAGCATAAGAAGGAGAAGGAGAAGGAGCAGCAGAAGGAGAAGCAGAAGCAGAAAGAGAAGCAGAAACAGAAGGAGAACAAGAAGGAGAAGCAGGAGAATCAGAAGAAGCAGAAGTAGAAGCAGAAAGAAGAGAAGAAGGAGAAGCAGAAGTAGAATCAGAAGAAACAGAAGAAGAAGCATAAGAAACAGAATCAAAAGAAACAGAAGAAGGAGAAGAGCAGAAGCAGAAGGAGAAGCAGAAATAGAACAGGAGAAGCAGAGGATCAGGAGAAGCAGAAGCAGAAGAAACAGGAGAAGCCGAAGAAGCAGAAGCAGAATCTGAAGCAGAAGGAGAAACAGAAGAAGCACAATCTGAAGCAGAAGCAGAAGAAACAGAAATAGTAGAATAAGCAGAAGCAGAAGCAGCAGAAGAAGGAGAAGAAGAAGACGGAGAAGGGAGAGAGAAGGATTAGGAGTAGGAGAAGCAAAAGAATAAGCAGAAGCAGAAAGAGACGCAGAAGGAGAAGCAACAGGAGAAGTAGGAGAAGCAGGAGAAGCAGAAGCAGGAGAAGCAGAAGAAACAGAAGACGCAGAAGCAGAATGAGAAGCAGAAGGAGAAATTGAAGCAGAAGCAGAGGAGAAGCAGAAGCAAAAGGAGAAGCAGAAGAAGGAGAAGGAGAAGCAGAAAGAAAAGCAGAAAGAGAAGCAGGACGAGAAGCAGGAGATGCAGAAGCAGGAGAAGCAGAAGCAGAAGAAACAGAAGAAGGAGAAGAAGCAGAAGCAGAAGGAAAAGCAGAAACAGAAGGAGAAGCAGAAAGAGAAGGAGGGGAAGCAGAAGAAGCAGAAGCAGAATAAGCAGAAGCATAAGAATCCGAAGAAGAAGAAGCAGAACCTCAAGCAGAAGGAGAAGCAGGAGAAACAGAAGAAGCAGAATCTGGAGAAGCAGAAGGAGAAGCAGAAGGAGAAGCAGAAGCAGAAAGAGAATCAAAAGCAGAAGGAGAAGCAGAAGAAACAGAAGAAGTAGAAGCAGTAGCAGTTGTAGCAGAAACAGAAGGAGAAGCCAAAGGAAAAGCAGAAGAACAAGAAGGAGAAGGAGAAACAGAAGGAGAAGCAGAATGAGAAGCAGGTAAAGCAGCAGAAGAAGAAGCAGAAGGAGAATCAGAAGGAGAAGCAGAAGAAGGAGAAGGAGAAGCAGAAGCAGAAGAAGATGCAGAAGGAGAAGCAGATGAAGCAGAAGAAGCAGAAGCAGAAAGAGAAGCAGGAAAGTAGAAGAAGCAGAAGCAAAAGGAGAAGCAAAAGAAGGAGAAGGAGAAGCAGAAGAAGAAGCATAAGGACAAGCGCAAGCAGAAGGAGATGCAGAAGGAGAAGCAGGAGAAGCAGAAGAAGCAGAAGCTGAAGGAGAAGCAGAAGTAGGAGAAGGAGAAGGAGGAGAAGCAGAAGGAGAAGCCGAAGCGGAATGAGAAGCAAAAAGAGAAGCAGGAGAAGCACAAGAAGCAGAAGCAGGAGAAGCCGAAAGAGAAGAAGCAGAAGAAGCAGAAACAGAAGCAGAAGTAGAAGCAGAAGCAGAAGGAGAAGCAGCAGAAGAAGTAGAACCAGAAATTCAGGCAGGAGAAACAGAAGAAGCAGAAGCAGAAAGAGAATCAAAAAGAGAAGCAGAAGGAGAAGTAGAAGAAGCAGCAGAAGGAGAAGCAGCAGAAGAAGCAGAAAAACAAGCAGGAGAAGCAGAAGCAGAAAGAGAAGTAGAAGCAGAAGAAGCAGAAGAAGAAGAAGCAGAAGAAGAAGCAGTAGAAGCATAAGAAGCAGAAGCAGGAGAAGCAGAAGCAGAAGAACAAGAAGAAACATAAGAAGCAGAAGCAGAAGCAGAGGGAGAAACAGAAGAAGGAGAAGGAGCAGCAGAAGGTGAAGCAGAAGGAGATGGAGGAGCAGAAAGAGAAGTAGAAACAGAAGGAGAAGAAGAAGGATTAGTTGGAGAATCAGAAGAAGCAGAAGCAGAAAGAGAAGCAGAAGAAGGAGAAGGAGAAGCAGAAGCAGAGGAAAGGAAGGAGAAGCAGAAGAAGCAGAAGCGGGAGAAGCAGAAGAAGAAGAAGAAACAGAAGAAGGAGAAGGAGCAGAAGGAGAAGCAGAAGCAGAAGGAGAAGCAGAAAGAGAAGGAGAAGAAGCAGTAGCAGGAGAAGCAGAAGCAGAAGAAACAGAAGAAGCTGAAGAAGCAGAAGCAGGACCTGAAGCAGAAGATACCGAACAAGCAGAAGAAGCAATAGCAGAAGCAAAACGAGAAGCAGAAGAAGAAGAAGGAGAAGGAGAAAGAGAAGGATTAGGAGTAGGAAGAGCAGAAGGAGAATCAGAAGCAGAACGAGAAGCAGAAGGAGCAGCAGAAGGAGAAGCAGAAGAAGGAGAAGCAGAAGCAGAAGAAGCAGCAGAAGGAGAAGCAGAAGCAAAAGAAGATGCAGAAGGAGAAGCAGGAGAAGAAGAAGAAGCAAAAGCAGAAGGAGAAGCAGAAGTAGGAGAAGGAGAAGGAGAAGGAAGGGCAGCAGAAGCAATAGGAGAAGCAGAAGGAGGAGCAGAAGCAGAATGAGAAGCAGAAAGAGAAGCAGTAGAAGCAGAAGAAGCAGGAAAGGAAGAAGCAGAAGAAAGAGAAGAAGAAGAAGAAGAAGAAGAAGAAGAAGAAGAAGAAGAAGAAGAAGAAGAAGAAGAAGAAGAAGAAGAAGAAGAAGAAGAAGAAGAAGAAGAAGAAGAAGAAGAAGAAGTAGAAGGAGAAGCAGTAGAAGCAGAAGAAGCAGAAGCAGGAGTAGCAGAAGCAGAAGAAAAAGAATAAGCAAAAGAAGCAGAAGCAGAAGCACTGGGAGAAGCAGAAGAAGGAGAAGGAGAAGGAGCAGCAGAAGGAGAAGCAGAAGCAGAAAGAGAAGCAGAAACAGAAGGAGAACAAGAAGGAGAAGCAGGAGAATCAGAAGAAGCAGAAGTAGAAGCAGAAAGAAGAGAAGAAGGAGAAGCAGAAGTAGAATCAGAAGAAACAGAAGAAGAAGCATAAGAAACAGAATCAAAAGAAACAGAAGAAGGAGAAGAGCAGAAGCAGAAGGAGAAGCAGAAATAGAAGCAGGAGAAGCAGAAGAAGCAGGAGAAGCAGAAACAGAAGAAACAGGAGAAGCCGAAGAAGCAGAAGCAGAATCTGAAGCAGAAGGAGAAACAGAAGAAGCACAATCTGAAGCAGAAGAAGAAGAAACAGAAATAGTAGAATAAGCAGAAGCAGAAGCAGCAGGAGAAGGAGAAGAAGAAGACGGAGAAGGCGAGAGAGAAGGATTAGGAGTAGGAGAAGCAAAAGGATAAGCAGAAGCAGAAAGAGACGCAGAAGGAGAAGCAGCACGAGAAGTAGGAGAAGCAGGAGAAGCAGAAGCAGGAGAAGCAGAAGAAACAGAAGACGCAGAAGCAGAATGAGAAGCAGAAGGAGAAATTGAAGCAGAGGCAGAAGGAGAAGCAGAAGCAGAAGGAGAAGCAGAAGAAGGAGAAGGAGAAGCAGAAAGAAAAGCAGAAAGTAAAGCAGGACGAGAAGCAGGAGATGCAGAAGCAGGAGAAACAGAAGCAGAAGAAACAGAAGAAGGAGAAGGAGCAGGAGCAGGAGGAGGAAGAAGAAGAGGAAGAGGAGGAGGAAGAGGAGGAGGAGGAAGAGGAGGAAGCAGTACAAGCATAGGAAGCGGATGCAGGTGAAGCAGATCCAGAAGAAAACGAAGAAGCATAGGAAGCAGAGGGAAAACCGGAGGAAGGAAATGGAGCAGCAGAAGGTGAAGCACAAGGAGATGCAGAAGCAGAAAGAGAGTCGGAAACAGAAGGGGAGGAGGAGGGGGAAGTTGGGGAATCGGAGCAAGCGGAAGCGGAAAGGGAAGGAGAGGAAGGGGAAGGGGAAGCCCAAGGATAAGGACTAGCAGGAGAAGCAGAGGAAGCACAAGCGGGAGAAGCGGAAGAAAAAGAAGAAACAGAAGAAAGAGCAGGAGCAGAAGGAGGAGCAGAAGCAGAAGGAGAAGCAGAAAGAGAAGCAGAAGAAGCAGTAGCAGGAGAAGCAGAAGCAGAAGTAATAGAAGAAGCCCAAGAACCAGAAGGAGAACCTGAAGCAGAAGGAGAAGCAGAAGCAGCAGAAGCTGGAAAAGCAGAAGCAGAAGAAACAGAACAAGCAGAAGAAGCAGAAGCAGAACGAGAAGCAGAAGAAGAAGAAGGAGAAAGAGAAGGATTAGGAGTAGGAGGAGCAGAAGCAGAAAAAGAAGCAGAAAGAGAAGCAGAAGGAGAAGCAGAAAGAGAAACAGAAGAAGCAGAAGCAGGAGAAGCAGAAGAAGAATGGAAGCAAAAGAAGGAGAAATTGAAGGAGAAGGAGAATGAGACGGAGAAGCAGAAGGAGAAGTAGGAGAAGCAGAAGAAGAAGTAGAAGGAGAAGCAGAAGCAGAAGAAACAGAAGAAAGAGAAGAGCAGAAGCAGAAGGAGAAGCAGAAGCAGAAGGAGAAGCAGAAGAAGCAGAAGCTAAAGCAGAAGAAGAAGAAACAGAAAAAGAAGAAGAAGCAGAAGAAGAAGCAGCAGGAGAACCAGAAGAAGAAGAAGGAGAAAGAGAAGGATTAGGCGTAGGAGAAACAGAAGGATAAGCAGAAGCAGAAAGAGAAGGAGAAGGAGAAGCAGGAGAAGCAGAAGGAGCAGAAGCAGGAGAAGCAGAAGCATAATGAAAGGCAGAAGAAGGAGAAATTGAAGGAGAAGAAGATGCAGAAAGAGAAGCAGAAGCAGAAGCAGTAGTAGAAGCAGAAGAAGGAGAAGCAGAAGGAGAAGCATAAAGAGAAACAGAAGGAGAAGCAAGAGAAGCAGAAGCAGGAGAAGCAGAATCAGAAGAAATAGAAGAAGGAGAAGAAGCAGAAGCAGAAAGAGAAGCAGAAACAGAAGGAGAAGCAGAAATAGAAGCAGAAGAAGCCGAAGAAGCAAAAGGAGAACCTGAAGCAGAAGGAGAAGCTGGAAAAGCAGAAGAAGAAGAATCAGGAGAAGAAGAAGGAGAACCAGAAGGAGAAGCAGAAGCAGAAAGAGAAGCAAAAGCAGAAGGAGAAGCAGAAGAAACAGAAGAAGCAGAAGCAGTAGCAGAAGAAGCTGAAGATGCAGAAGCAGAAAGAGAAGCAGAAGGAATAGCAGAAGAACGAGAAGGAGAAGGATAAACAGAAGGAGAAGCAGAAGGAGTAGCAGAAAGAGAATCATGAAAAGCAGAAGAAGCAGAAGCAGACGGAGAAGCAGAAGAAGGAGAAGCAGAAGCAGAAGCAGCAGAAGAAGCACAAGGAAAATCACAAGCAGAAGGAGATGCAGAAGGAGAAGCAGGAGAAGCAGAAGAAGCAGAAGCAGAAGGTGAAGAACTAAAGAGAAGAAGAAGCAGAAGTAGAAAGAGAAGCCGACGAAGAGAAGCAGAACGAGAAGCAAGAGAAGCAGAAGAAGCAGCAGCGGGAGAAGCAGAAGAAGAAGAAACAGAAGAAGGAGAAGGAGCAGAAGCCGAAGGAGAAGCAGAAGCAGAAGGAGAAGCAGAAAGAGAAGCAGGAAAAGCAGAAAAAGCAGAAGCAGGAGAAACAGAAGCAGAAGAAACAGGAGAAGGACAAGAAGCAGAAGGAGAAGCAGAAACAGAAGGAGAAGCAGAAAGAGAAGGAGGGGAAGCAGAAGAAGCAGAAGCAGGAGAAGCAGAAGCATAAGAATCCGAACAAGCAGAAGCAGAACCTGAAGCAGAAGGAGAAGCAGGAGAAGCAGAATCTGGAGAAGCAGAATGACAAGCTGAAGGAGAAGCAGAAGAAACAGAAGAAGCAGAAGCAGTAGCAGTTGCAGCAGAAGGAGAAGCAGAAGGAAAAGCAGGAGAACAAGAAGGAGAAAGAGAAACAGAAGCAGAAGGAGAAGGAGAATCAGAAGGAGAAGCAAAAGAAGCAAAAGTAGAAGCAGAAGGAGAAACAGAAGCAGAAGAAGCAACACAAGGAGAAGCAGAAAAAGAAGAAGATGCATAAGGAGAAGCAGGAGAAGCAGAAGAAGCAGAAGGAGAAGTAGAAGTAGGAGAAGGAGAAGGAAGAGTCGCAGAAGCAATAGGAGAAGAAGAAGGAGAAGCAGAAGCAGAATGAGAAGAAGAAAGAGAAGGAGTAGAAGCAGAAGAAGCCGGAAAAGAAGAAGCAGAATAAAGAGAAGAAGAAGAAGAAGAAGAAGAAGAAGAAGAAGAAGAAGAAGAAGAAGAAGAAGAAGAAGAAGAAGAAGAAGAAGAAGAAGAAGAAGAAGAAGAAGAAGAAGCAGTAGAAGCATAAGAAGCAGAAGCAGGAGAAGCAGAACCAGAAGAAAAAGAAGAAGCATAAGAAGCAGAAGCAGAGGGAAAAACAGAAGAAGGAGAAGGAGCAGCAGAAGGTGAAGCAGAAGGAGATGCAGAAGCAGAAAGAGAAGCAGAAACAGAAGGAGAAGAAGAAGGAGAACTTGGAGAATCAGAAGAAGCAGAAGCAGAAGCAGAAAGAGAAGGAGAAGAAGGAGAAGGAGAAGCACAAGGAGAAGGACAAGCAGGAGAAGCAGAAGAAGCAGAAGCGGGAGAAGCAGAAGAAGAAGAAGAAACAGAAGAAAGAGAAGGAGCAGAAGGAGAAGCAGAAGCAGAAGGAGAAGCAGAAAGAGAAGCTGAAGAAGCAGTAGCAGGAGAAGCAGAAGCAGAAGAAACAGAAGAAGCCCAAGAACCAGAAGGAGAACCTGAAGCAGAAGGAGAAGCAGAAGCAGCAGAAGAAGAAGAAGA
>NW_012292840.1:0-7259 GCF_000151885.1 Dipodomys ordii | reverse complement strand
GGAGAAGAGCAGAAGCAGAAGGAGAAGCAGAAGCAGAAAGAGAATGTCTATGGAGAAGCAGAAGAAGCAGGAGAAGCAGAAGATACAGGAGAAGCCGAAGAAGCAGAAGCAGAATCTGAAGCAGAAGGAGAAACAGAAGAAGCACAATCTGAAGGAGAAGCAGAAGAAACAGAAATAGTAGAATAAGCAGAAGCAGAAGCACCAGGAGAAGCAGAAGAAGAAGAAGAAGGAGAAGGCGAAAGAGAAGGATTAGGAGTAGGAGAAGCCAAAGGATAAGCAGAAGCAGAAAGAGACGCAGAAGGAGAAGCAGCAAGACAAGTAGGAGAAGCAGGAGAAGCAGAAGCAGGAGAAGCAGAAGAAACAGAAGACGCAGAAGCAGAATGAGAACCAGAAGGAGAAATTGAAGCAGAAGCAGAAGCAGAAGGAGAAGCAGAAAGAGAAGCAGAAGAAGCAGTAGCCGGAGAAACAGAAGCAGAAGAAACAGAAGAATCCCAAGAACCAGAAGGAGAACCTGAAGCAGAAGGAGAAGCAGAAGCAGCAGAAGCTGGAAGAGCAGAAGCAGAAGAAGCTGGAAAAGCAGAAGCAGAAGAAACAGAACAAGCAGAAGAAGCAGAAGCAGAACGAGAAGCAGAAGAAGAAGAAGGAGAAAGAGAAGGATTAGGAGTAGGAGGAGCAGAAGCAGAATAAGAAGCAGAAAGAGAAGCAGAAGTAGAAGCAGAAGGAGAAACAGAAGAAGCAGAAGCAGGAGAAACAGAAGCAGAAGAAGAATGAGAAGCACAAGAAGGAGAAATTGAAGGAGAAGGAGAATGAGACGGAGAAGCAGAAGGAGAAGTAGGAGAAGCAGAAGAAGAAGAAGCAAGAGAAGCAGAAGCAGAAGAAACAGAAGAAGGAGAAGAGCAGAAGCAGAAGCAGAAGGAGAAGCAGAAGCAGAAGGAGAAGCGAAGAAGCAGAAGTTGAAGCAGAAGAAGAAGAAGAAACAGAAAAAGCAGAAGAAGCAGAAGAAGCAGCAGGAGAAGCAGAAGAAGGAGAAGGAGAAAGAGAAGGATTAGGCGTAGGAGAAACAGAAGGATAAGCAGAAGCAGAAAGAGAAGGAGAAGGAGAAGCAGGAGAAGCAGAAGGAGCAGAAGCAGGAGAAGCAGAAGCATAATGAAAGGCAGAAGAAGGAGAAATTGAAACAGAAGAAGATGCAGAAGGAGAAGCAGAGCATTAGTAGAAGCAGAAGAAGGAGAAGCAGAAGGAGAAGCATAAAGAGAAACAGAAGGAGAAGCAGGAGAAGCAAAAGCAGGAGAAGCAGAATCAGAAGAAATAGAAGAAGGAGAAGAAGCAGAAGCAGAAAGAGAAGCAGAAACAGAAGGAGAAGCAGAAATGGAAGCAGAAGAAGCCGAAGAAGCAAAAGGAGAACCTGAAGCAGAAGGAGAAGCTGGAGAAGCAGAAGAAGAAGTATCTGGAGAAGAAGAAGGAGAACCAGAAGGAGAAGCAGAAGAAGAAAGAGAAGCAAAAGCAGGAGAAGCAGAAGAAACAGAAGAAGCAGAAGCAGTAGCAGAAGAAGCTGAAGATGCAGAAGCAGAAAGAGAAACAGAAGGAATAGCAGAAGAACGAGAAGGAGAAACAGAAGGAGAAGCAGAAGGAGAAGCAGAAGGTGAAGCAGGAAAAGAAGAAGAAGCAGAAGCAGACGGAGAAGCAGAAGAAGGAGAAGGAGAAGCAGAAGCAGAAGAAGAAGCAGAAGGAAAAGCACAAGCAGAAGGAGATGCAGAAGGAGAAGCAGAAGAAACAGAAGCAGAAGGAGAAGAAGGACAAACAGAAGAAGCAGAAGGAGAAGAAGAAGGAGAAGAAGCAGAATCAGAAGAAGCAGAAGCAGAAATAGAAAGAGAAGCCGAGGAAGAGAAGCAGAACGAGAATTAGGAGAAGCAGAAGAAGCATAAGCGGGAGAAGCAGAAGAAGAAGAAACAGAAGAAGGAGAAGGAGCAGAAGGAGAAGCAGAAAGAGAAGCAGGAAAAGCAGAAGAAGCAGAAGCTGGAAAAGCAGAAGCAGAAGAACCAGAACAAGCAGAAGAAGCAGAAGCAGGACGAGAAGCAGAAGAAGAAGAAGGAGAAAGAGAAGGATTAGGAGTAGGAGGAGCAGAAGAAGAAGAATCTGGAGAAGAAGAAGGAGAACCAGAAGGAGAAGCAGAAGCAGAAAGAGAAGCAAAAGCAGAAGGAGAAGCAGAAGAAGCAGAAGAAGCAGAAGCAGTAGCAGTTGCAGCAGAAGCAGAAGGAGAAGCAGAAGGAAAATCAGAAGAACGAGAAGGAGAAGGAGAAACAGAAGGAGAAGCAGAAGGAGAATCAGGAGAAGCAGAAGAATCAGAATCTGGAGAAGCAGAATGACAAGCTGAAGGAGAAGCAGAAGCAGAGAGAATCAAAAGCAGAAGGAGAAGCAGAAGAAACAGAAGAAGCAGAAGCAGTAGCAGTTACAGCAAAAGCAGAAGGAGAAGCAGAAGGAAAAGCAGGAGAACGAGAAGGAGAAGGAGAAACAGAGGCAGAAGCAGAAGGAGAAGAAGAAGCAGAAGAAAGAGCATAAGGACAAGCAGAAGGAGATGCAGAACAAGAAGCAGGAGAAGCAGAAGAAGCAGAAGATGAAGGAGAAGCAGAAGTAGGAGAAGGAGAAGGAGGAGAAGCAGAAGCAGAAGAAGAAGCAGAAGCGGAATGAGAAGCAGAAAGAGAAGCAGGAGAAGCACAAGATGCAGAAGCAGGAGAAGCCGAAAGAGAAGAAGCAGAAGAAACAGAAACAGAAGCAGAAGTAGAAGCAGAAGCAGAAGGAGAAGCAGCAGAAGAAGTAGAACCAGAAATTCAGGCAGGAGAAACGGAAGAAGTAGAAGCAGAAGCAGAAGGAAAAGCAAAAAGAGAAGCAGAAGAAGAAGTAGAAGAAGCAGCAGAAGGAGAAGCAGCAGGAGAATCAGAAAAAGAAGTAGGAGAAGCAGAAGCAGAAAGAGAAGTAGAAGCAGAAGAAGCAGAAGAAGCAGAAGCAGAAGAAGAAGCAGTAGAAGCATAAGAAGCAGAAGCAGGAGAAGCAGAAGAAAAAGAAGAAGCATAAGAAGCAGAAGCAGAGGGAGACACAGAAGAAGGAGAAGGAGCAGCAGAAGGTGAAGCAGAAGGAGATGCAGAAGCAGAAAAAGAAGCAGAAACAGAAGGAAAAGAAGAAGGAGAAGTTGGAGAATCAGAAGAAGCAGAAGAAGAAGCAGAAAGAGAAGCAGAAGAAGGAGAAGGAGAAGCAGAAGGAGAAGGACAAGCAGGAGAAGCAGAAGAAGCATAAGCGGGAGAAGCAGAAGAAGAAGAAGAAACAGAAGAAGGAGAAGGAGCAGAAGGAGAAGCAGAAGCATAAGGAGAAGCAGAAAGAGAAGCAGAACGAGAAGCAGGAGAAGCAGAAGCAGGTGAAGCAGAAGCAGAAGAAACAGAAGGAGAAGAAGCAGAAGCAGAAAGAGAAGCAGAAACAGAAGGAAAAGCAGAAAGAGAAGCAGGAGAAGCAGAAGAAGCAGCAGCAGGAGAAGCAGAAGCAGAAGAAGCCGAAGAAGCAGAAGCAGAACCTGAAGCAGAAGGAGAAGCAGGAGAAGCAGAAGAAGCAGAATCTGGAGAAGCAGAAGGAGAAGCAGAAGCAGAAAGAGAAGCAAAAGCAGAAGGAGAAGCAGAAGAAACAAAAGAAGCAGAGGCAGTAGCAGAAGAAGCAGAAGATGCAGAAGCAGAAGGAGAAGCAGAAGGAAAAGCAGAAGAACGAGAAGGAGAAACAGAAGGAGAAGCAGAAAGAGAAGCAGAAAAAGGAGCAGGAGAAAGAAAAGCAGCAGGAGAAGCAGAAAGAGCAGCAGAAGGAGAAGCAGGAGATGCAGAAACAAGAGAAGCAGAAGCAGAAGAAACAGGAGAAAGACAAGACGCAGAAGAAGAGGGAGAAGCAGAAACAGAAGGAGAAGCAGAAAGAATAGTAGGGGAAGCAGAAGAAGCAGAAGCAGGAGAAGCAGAAGCATAAGAATCCGAAGAACCAGAAGCAGAACCTGAAGCAGAAGGAGAAGCAGGAGAAGCAGAAGAAGCAGAATCTGGAGAAGCAGAATGAGAAGCAGTAGGAGAAGCAGAAGCAGAAAGAGAATCAAAAGCAGAAGGAGATGCAGAAGAAGTAGAAGCCGTAGCAGTTGTAGCAGAAGCAGAACGAGAAGCAGAAGGAAAAGCAGAAGAACAAGAAGGAGAAGGAGAAACAGAAGGAGAAACACAAGAAGAAGCAGAAAGAGAAGCAGGTAAAGCAGCAGAAGAAGAAGCAGAAGGAGAATCAGAAGGAGAAGCAGAAGAAGGAGAAGGAGAAGCAGAAGAAGATGCAGAAGGAGAAGCAGGAGAAGCAGAAGAAGCAGAAGCAGAAGGAGAAGAAGGACAAACAGAAGAAGCAGAAGCAAAAGGAGAAGCAAAAGAAGGAGAAGGAGAAGGACAAGCAGAAGCAGAAGAAGAAGCATAAGGACAAGCACAAGCAGGAGATGCAGAAGGAGGAGCAGGAGAAGCAGAAGAAACAGAAGCTGAAGGAGAAGGAGAAGTAGGAGAAGGAGAAGGAGGAGAAGCAGAAGCAGAAGGAGAAGCAGAAGCGGAATGAGAAGCAGAAACAGAAGCAGGAGAAGCACAAGATGCAGAAGCAGGAGAAGCCGAAAGAGAAGAATCAGAAGAGGCAGAAACAGAAGCAGAAGTAGAAGCAGAAGCAGAAGGAGAAGCAGCAGAAGATGTAGAACCAGAAATTCAGGCAGGAGAAACAGCAGAAGCAGAAGCAGAAGGAGAAGCAAAAAGAGAAGCAGAAGAAGAAGTAGAAGAAGCAGCAGAAGGAGAAGCAGCCTAAGAAGCAGAAAAAGAAGTAGGAGAAGCAGAAGCAGAAAGAGACGTAGAAGCCGAAGAAGCAGAAGCAGAAGAAGAAGCAGTAGAAGCATAAGAAGCAGAAGCAGGAGAAGCAGAAGCAGAAGAAAAAGAAGAAGCAGAAGCAGAGGGAGACACAGAAGAAGAAGGAACAGCAGAAGGTGAAGCAGAAGGAGATGCAGAAGCAGAAGGAGAAGCAGAAACAGAAGGAGAAGAAGAAGGAGAAGTTGGAGAATCAGAAGAAGCAGAAGAAGAAGCAGAAAGAGTAGCAGAAGAAGGAGAAGGAGAAGCAGAACGAGAAGGACAAGCAGGAGAAGCAGAAGAAGCAGAAGCGGGAGAAGCAGAAGAAGCAGAAGAAGAAGAAGAAGAAGGATCAGTAGCAGCAGAAGCAGAAGCAGAAGAAACAGAAGAAGCCCAAGAACCAGAAGGAGAACCTGAAGCAGAAGGAGAAGCAGAAGCAGGAGAAGCTGGAAAAGCAGAAGCAGAAGAAACAGAACAAGCAGAAGAAGCAGAAACAAAACGAGAAGCAGAAGAAGAAGAAGAAGGAGAAAGAGAAGGATTAGGAGTAGGATGAGCAGAAGCAGAATTAGAAGCAGAAAGAGAAGCAGAAGGAGAAACAGAAGAAACAGAAGCAGGAGAAGCAGAAGCAGAATGAGAAGCATAAGAAGGAGAAATTGAAGGAGAAGGAGAATGGGACGGAGAAGCAGAAGGAGAAGTAGGAGAAGCAGAAAAAGAAGCAGGAGAAGCAGAAGCAGAAGAAGAAGAGCAGAAGCAGAAGGAGAAGCAGAAGCAGAAGGAGAAGCAGAAGAAGCAGAAGCTGATGCAGAAGAAGAAAAAGTAACAGAAAAAGCAGAAGAAGCAGAAGAAGAAGAAGCAGGAGAAGCAGAAGAAGAAGAAGGAGAAAGAGAAAGAGAAGGAATAGGAGTAGGAGAAACAGAAGGATACGCAGAAGCAGAAAGAGAAGCAGGAGAAGCAGAAGAAGCAGGAGAAGCAAAAGCAGAAGAAAAAGAAGAAGCATAAGTAGCAGAAGCAGAGGGAGAACCAGAAGAAGGAGAAGGAGCAGCAGAAGGTGAAGCAGAAGGAGATGCAGAAGCAGATAGAGAAGCAGAAACAGAAGGAGAAGAAGAAGGAGAAGTTGGAGAATCAGAAGAAGCAGAAGCAGAAGCAGAAAGAGCAGAAGAAGGAGAAGGAGAAGCAGAAGGAGAAGGACAAGCAGGAGAAGCAGAAGAAGCAGAAGCGGGAGAAGCAGAAGAAGAAGAAACAGAAGAAGGAGAAGGAGCAGAAGGAGAAGCAGAAGCATAAGGAGAAGCAGAAAGAGAAGCAGAAGAAGCAGTAGCAGGAGAAGCAGAAGCAGAAGAAACAGAAGAAGCCCAAGAACCAGAAGGAGAACCTGAAGCAGAAGGAGAAGCAGAAGCAGCAGAAGCTGGAAAAGCAGAAGCAGAAGAAACAGAACAAGCAGAAGAAGCAGAGGCAGGACGAGAAGCAGAAGACGAAGAAGGAGAAAGAGAAGGATTAGCAGTAGGAGGAGCAGAAGCAGAATAAGAAGCAGAAAGAGAAGCAGAAGGAGAAGCAGAAGGAGAAACAGAAGAAGCAGAAGCAGGAGAAGCAGAAGCAGAATGAGAAGCACAAGAAGGAGAAATTGAAGGAGAAGGAGAATGAGAGGGAGAAGCAGAAGGAGAAGTAGGAGAAGCAGAAGAAGAAGAAGCAGGAGAAGCAGAAGCAGAAGAAACAGAAGAAGGAGAAGAGCAGAAGCAGAAGGAGAAGCAGAAGAAGCAGAAGCTGAAGCAGAAGAAGAAGAAACAGAAAAAGAGGAAGAAGCAGAAGAAGAAGCAGCAAGAGAAGCAGAAGAAGAAGAAGGAGAAGGAGAAAGAGAAGGATTAGGAGTAGGAGAAACAGAAGGATAAGCAGAAGCAGAAAGAGAAGGAGAAGGAGAAGCAGGAAAAGCATAAAAAGCAGAAGCAGGAGAAGCAGAAGCAGAATGAAAAGCAGAAGAAGGAGAGATTGAAACAGAAGAAGATGCAGAAGGAGAAGCAGACGCAGTAGTAGAAGCAGAAGAAGTAGAAGCAGAAGGAGAAGCATAAAGAGAAACAGAAGAGAAGCAGGAGAAGCAGAAGCAGGAGAAGCAGAAGCAGAAGAAATAGAAGAAGGAGAGAAGCAGAAGCAGAAAGAGAAGCAGAAACAGAAGGAGAAGCAGAAATAGAAGCAGAAGAAGCCGAAGAAGCAAAGGAGAACCTGAAGCAGAAGGAGAAGCTGGAGAAGCAGAAGAAGAAGAATCTGGAGAAGAAGAAGGAGAACCAGAAGGAGAAGCAGAAAGAGAAGCAAAAGCAGAAGGAGAAGCAGAAGAAACAGAAGAAGCAGAAGCAGTAGCAGAAGAAGCTGAAGATGCAGAAGAAGAAAGAGAAGCAGAAG
>NW_012292839.1:0-2479 GCF_000151885.1 Dipodomys ordii | reverse complement strand
TAACATATTTTCTTTTGTCAGTCATGAAGCTTGAGCTCTAGACCTTAGGTGCTGTCCTTAGCTCTTCAGCTCAGGCTAGCACTCTACCACTTGAGACACAGCACCACTTCTGACTTTTTTTTGCTTAGATGGTGCTGAGGAATTGAACCCAGGACCTCATGCATGCAAGATAAAGCACTCTACCACTGAGCCACCTTCCCAGCTCCCTCTATTATATTTTCTTAAGGTTTAGACCACGTGAGGCTGCTCCAAAACCCCTTTCATTCTATCCTCAACCCAACATGTTTAATAGAGTTTATTACACAAATATTGTCTTGCATCATCCTGCAGATAGAGGAGAAGGGGGCCTGTGTTCTTTCCAGATCTGCTAGACACGGAGAACAGAGCAGAGATGGGAGAAGCCCCATCGATGCTGGGAATTCAGGGTCCCACAGAACTGAAACCTGTTTAACACAGGGACACAGAGATGCGAGGAGGGGCAAGCCTGATGCAAACAAAGTCGACCTTCGAATGCATTTAAATGTCAGCGTGCGCTCAGCATTCTTCTTGGTGGGATCATATCCCAGGTATCTTCCTCAGGGCTTCTGGGCTTTGCACAATCAATCCTCCCATAATCCCCTCCTAAGGGCCGCTGCACAGTTGGCATTTCAACTCCATTTACAACTTCCAACCTACAATGTGCCTAGGGTTGTAGAGCTGGGGAGGGAGGAGAACCAGGGTGTTGGGGGTCTCAGATCTTCCCAATGGTAAACGACCTTACAGCTATTCTCCTTTACTCATGGATAAATTCTCAGCTCCTTTTCCTTCGTATTATTTTTTTTTTGAAATTTTCAAATAAAAAAATCAGATTCAGGGCTGGGAAGGTGGCTCAGTGGTAGAGCGCTTGCCTTGCATGCATGAGGCCCTGGGTTCGATTCCTCAGCACCACATAAGCAAAAAGAAAAAAGCCGGAAGTGGCACTGTGGCTCAAGTGATAGAGTGCTAGCCTTGAGCTGAAGAGCTGAGGGACAGCACCCAGGCCTAGAGTTCAGGCCCCACAACCGGACCCCCCCAAAAAAAAATCAGATTCAGCAGGGTATTTCATGCCTGTAATCCTAGCTACTAGGTCAGATTCCATCCCCTCCCCTATTCCCCCTCCGAAACCCCACATCCCAGGCAGCTCTGTGGCTACTAGTATATTTTTGTCTCAAAAATATAGCTCAGAGCTGGGCACTGGTGGCTCACATCTGCAATCCTAGCTACTCAGAAGGCTGAAATGTGAGGATTGCATTTCAAAGCCAGACCAGGCAGGCAAATCCGTGAGACCTTGTATCTAATGAACCACCAGAAAACTGGAAGTGGCACTGTAGCTCCAAGTGGTAGTGTGCTAGCCTTGAACAAAAAAAAAGTTCAGGGACAGCACTCCAGGTCTGTCTGTCTATCTGTCTATCTATCTGTCTCAATATCAGATGTGTTTTCCTGTCTTGTATGAGGCCCTGGGTTCAATACCTATTATCACCACCTCCACCACCAGCAACAACAAAAAGGAAGAAAGGAAGAAAGGACAGAACAAATGTATGATTTTTTGAGCTATCTTCACCATAAATTTGTAACAAAATAATATAGATTGAATTGTTCTTTTGGTCACTTATGACAAAGTACCTTAGATAATCAACTTACACAGAAGAAAGGTCTTTTTATTTTTTGTTGGTCATGGGGCTTGAACTCTGGGCCTGGGCGCTGTCCCTCAGCTCTTCAGCTCAAGGCGAGCGCTCTACCACTTGAGCCACAGCGCCACTTCCAGCTTTTTCTGCTTATGTGGTACTGAAGAATTGAACCCAGGGCCTCATGCTTGCAAGGCAAGCACTCTACCACTGAGCCACCTTTCCAGCCCAGATTAAGGTTTTTTTTTTTGTTTGTTTGTTTTTGTTTGGTCATGGGGCTTGAATTCTGGGCCTGGGTGCTGTCCCTGAGCTCTTCAGCCCAAGGCGAGCGCACTTTGAGCCACAGTGCCACTTCCAATTTCCTGGGTGCTTTATTGGAGATAAGAGTCTCACGGACTTTCCTGACAGGGTTGACTTTGAATCGTGATCCTCAGATCCCGGCCTCCTGAGTAGCTAGGAGGAGAGGCGTGAGCCACGGGTGCCCAGCTGGGATTAAGGTTTATGATGAGTAGTGCACAGTTGACTCTGGTATAAAATGGTTAGAATCCACGTCCAATGCGCAGTGAACAGTGAGGTATCAGCTAGGCCTGAGGGTGAGCCAGGCACATGCTGTCATCCCAGCACTTGGCAGGCAGAGGCATGATGATGTCTCTTGGTCAGAAGCCCTTCCCGGAGCTCCACTTAACCACTGCTCATATGCACCAACCTGCAGACCCAGCCCAGTGAGGGGGGCATTCCTATTCAAGTCACACCCTTGAAACTCATATATGGAATAGCTCTCCACATTACTTTTGGGAGACAGAAGGAGATTCCTGGATAAATGAGGCCATAGGGAA
>NW_012292838.1:0-7261 GCF_000151885.1 Dipodomys ordii | reverse complement strand
GCAGAAGCAAAAGGAGAAACAAAAGAAGGAGAAGGAGAAGTGAGAAGCAGAAGCAGAAGAAGCATAAGGACAAGCACAAGCAGAAGGAGATGCAGAAGGAGAAGCAGGACAAGCAGAAGCTGAAGGAGAAGCAGAAGTAGGAGAAGGAGAAGGAGGAGAAGCAGAAGCAGAAAGAGAAGCAGAAGCGGAATGAGAAGCAGAAAGAGAAGCAGGAGAAGCACAAGAAGCAGAAGCAGGGGAAGCCGAAAGAGAAGAAGCAGAAACAGAAGCAGAAGTAAAAGCAGAAGCAGAAGGAGAAGCAAGAAGAAGTAGAACCAGAAATTCAGGCAGGAGAAACAGAAGAAGCAGAAGCAGAAGGAGAAGCAAAAAGAGAAGCAGAAGGAGAAGTAGAAGAAGCAGCAGAAGGAGAAGCAGCAGAAGAAGCAGAAAAACAAGCAGGAGAAGCAGAAGCAGAAAGAGAAGTAGAAGCAGAAGAAGCAGAAGAAGCAGAAGCAGAAGAAGAAGCAGTAGAAGCATAAGAAGCAGAAGCAGGAGAAGCCGAAGCAGAAGAACAAGAAGCATAAGAAGCAGACGCAGAAGCAGAGGGAGAAACAGAAGAAGGAGAAGGAGCAGCAGAAGGTGAAGCAGAAGGAGATGAAGAAGCAGAAAGAGAAGCAGAAACAGAAGGAGAAGAAGAAGGATTAGTTGGAGAATCAAAAGAAGCAGAAGCAGAAAGAGAAGCAGAAGAAGGAGAAGGAGAAGCAGAAGCAGAGGAAAGGAAGGAGAAGCAGAAGAAGCAGAAGCGGGAGAAGCAGCAGAAGAAGAAGAAACAGAAGAAGGAGAAGGAGCAGAAGGAGAAACAGAAGCAGAAGGAGAAGCAGAAAGAGAAGCAGAAGAAGCATTAGCAGGAGAAGCAGAAGCAGAAGAAACAGAAGAAGCCGAAGAAGCAGAAGCAGGACCTGAAGCAGGAGAAACAGAACAAGCAGAAGAAGCAGAAGCAGAACGAGAAGCAGAAGAAGAAGAAGGAGAAGGAGAAAGAGAAGGATTAGGAGTAGGAAGAGCAGAAGGAGAATCAGAAGCAGAACGAGAAGCAGAAGGAGCAGCAGAAGGAGAAGCAGAAGGAGAAGCAGAAGGAGAAGCAGAAGAATGAGAAGCAGAAGCAGAAGAAGCAGCAGAAGGAGAAGCAGAAGCAGAAGAAGATGCAGAAGGAGAAGCAGGAGAAGCAGAAGAAGCAAAAGCAGGAGAAGCAGAAGTAGGAGAAAGAGTATGAGAAGGAAGGGCAGCAGAAGGAATAGGAGAAGCAGAAGGAGAATCAGAAGCAGAATGAGAAGCAGAAAGAGAACCAGTAGAAACAGAAGAAGCAGGAAAAGCAGAAGCACACGAAAGAGAAGAAGAAGAAGAAGAAGAAGAAGAAGAAGAAGAAGAAGAAGAAGAAGAAGAAGAAGAAGAAGAAGAAGAAGAAGAAGAAGGAGAAGCAGTAGAAGCAGAAGCAGGAGAAGCAGAAGATAAAGAATAAGCAAATGAATCAGAAGCAGAAGCAGTGATAGAAGCAGAAGAAGGAGAAGGAGAAGGAGCAGCAGAAAGAGAAGCAGAAGCAGAAAGAGAAGCAGAAACAAAAGGAGAACAAGAAGGAGAAGCAGGAGAATCAGAAGAAGCAGAAGTAGAAGCAGAAAGAGGAGAAGAAGGAGAAGCAGAAGTAGAATCAGAAGAAGCAGAAGAAGAACAAGCAGAAGAAACAGAAGCAAAAGAAACAGAAGAAGGAGAAGAGCAGAAGCAGAAGGGGAAGCAGAAGCAGAAGCAGAAGGAGAAGCAGAAAGAGAAGCATGAGAAGTAGAAGAAGCAGGAGAAGCAGAAGCAGAAGAAACAGGAGAAGCCGAAGAAGCAGAAGCAGAATCTGAAGCAGAAGGAGAAACAGAAGAAGCACAATCTGAAGCAGAAGAAACAGAAATAGTAGAATAAGCAGAAGCAGAAGCAGCAGGCGAAGCAGAAGAAGAAGACGGAGAAGGCGAGAAAGAAGGATTAGGAGTAGGAGAAGCAAAAGGATAAGCAGAAGCAGAAAGAGACGCAGAAGGAGAAGCAGCACGCAAAGTAGGAGAAGCAGGCGAAGCAGAAGCAGGAGAAGCAGAAGAAACAGAAGACGCAGAAGCAGAATGAGAAGCAGAAGGAGAAATTGAAGCAGAAGCAGAAGGAGAAGCAGAAGCAAAAGGAGATGCAGAAGAAGGAGAAGCAGAAGCAGAAAGAGAAGCAGAACGAGAAGCAGGAGAAGCAGAAGCAGGAGAAGCAGAAGCAGAAGAAACAGAAGAAGGAGAAGAAGCGGAAGCAGAAGGAGAAGCAGAAACAGAAGGAAAAGCAGAAAGAGAAGCAGAAGAAGCAGCAGCACGAGAAGCAGAAGAAGCAGAAGCCGAAGAAGCAGAAGCAGAATCTGACGCAGAAGGAGAAACAGAAGAAGCACAATCTGAAGCAGAAGCAGAAGAAACAGAAATAGTAGAATAAGCAGAAGCAGAAGCACCATGAGAAGCAGGAAAAGCAGAAGGAGAAGGCGAAAGAGAAGGATTAGGAGTAGGAGAAGCAAAAGGATAAGCAGAAGCAGAAAGAGACGCAGAAGGAGAAGCAGCACGAGAAGTAGGAGAAGCAGGAGAAGCAGAAGAAACAGAAGACGCAGAAGCAGAATGAGAATCAGAAGGAGAAATTGAAGCAGAAGCTGAAAGAAAAGCAGAAGAACAAGAAGGAGAAGGAGAAACAGAAGGAGAAGCAGAAGGAGAAGCAGAAAGAGAAGCAGAATGAGAAGCAGGAGAAGCAGAAATAGAAAAAACAGAAGAAGGAGAAGAAGCAGAAGCAGAAGGAGAAGCAGAAACAGAAGGACAAGCAGAAAGAGAAGCAGGAGAAGCAGAAGAAGCAGCAGCCGGAGAAGCAGAAGCAGAAGCCGAAGAAGCAGAAGCAGAACTGAAGCAGAAGGAGAAGCAGGAGAAACAGAAGAAGCAGAATTTGGAGAAGCAGAAGGAGAAGCAGAAGCAGAAAGAGAAGCAAAAGTAGAAGGAGAGCAGGAGGAGAAGCAGAAGAAACAGAAGAAGCAGAGGCAGTAGCAGAAGAAGCAGAAGAGGCAGAAGCAGGAGGAGAAGCAGAAGGAAAAGCAGAAGAAAGAGAAGGAGAAGGAGAAGGAGAAACAGAAGGAGAAGCAGAAAGAGAAGCAGAAGAAGGAGCAGGAGAAGGAAAAGCAGCAGGAGAAGCAGAAATTGCAGCAGAAGGAGAAGCAGGAGATGCAGAAACAGGAGAAGCAGAAGCAGAAGAAACAGGAGAAGGACAAGAAGCAGAAGCAGAAGGAGAAGCAGAAACAGAAGGAGAAGCAGAAAGAGAAGGAGGGAAACAGAAGAAGCAGAAGCAGGAGAAGCAGAAGCATAAGAATCCGAAGAAGCAGAAGCAGAACCTGAAGCAGAAGGAGAAGCAGAATCTGCAGAAGCAGAAGGAGAAGCAGAAGGAGAAGCAGAAGCAGAAAGAGAATCAAAAGCAGAAGGAGAAGCAGAAGAAACAGAAGAAGTAGAAGCAGTAGCCGTTGTAGCAGAAGCATAAGCAGAAGGAAAAGCAGAAGAACAAGAAGGAGAAGGAGAAACAGAAGTAGAAGCAGAAGGAGAAGCAGAAAGAGAAGCAGGTAAATCAGAAGAAGAAGAAGCACAAGGAGAATCAGAAGGAGAAGCAGAAGAAGGAGAAGGAGAAGCAGAAGCAGAAGAAGATGCAGGAAAAGCAGAAGAAGCAGAAGCAAAAGGAGAAGCAAAAGAAGGAGAAGTAGAAGCAGGAGCAGAAGAAGAAGCATAAGGACAAGCACAAGCAGAAGGAGATGCAGAAGGAGAAGCAGGAGAAGCAGAAGAAGCAGAGGCAGTAGCAGAAGAAGCAGAAGATGCAGAAGCAGAAGGAGAAGCAGAAGGAAAAGCAGAAGCACGAGGAGGAGAAGGAGAAGGAGAAACAGAAGGAGAAGCAGAAAGAGAAGCAGAAGAAGGAGCAGGAGAAAGAAAAGCAGCAGGAGAAGCCGAAAGAGCAGCAGAAGGAGAAGCAGGAGATGCAGAAACAGGAGAAGCAGAAGCAGAAGAAACAGGAGAAGGACAAGAAGCACAAGCAGAAGGAGAAGCAGAAACAGAAGGAGAAGCAGAAAGAGGAGGGGAAGCAGAAGAAGCAGAAGCAGGAGAAGCAGAAGCAGAAGAATCCGAAGAAGCAGAAGTAGAACCTGAAGAAGAAGGAGAAGCAGGAGAAGCAGAAGAAGCAGAAGCAGAAGGAGAAGTAGAAGTAGGAGAAGGAGAAGGAAGAGCCGCAGAAGCAATAGGATTAGCAGAAGGAGAAGCAGAAGCAGAATGAGAAGCAGAAAGAGAAGCAGTAAAAGCAGAAGAAGCAGGAAAAGAAGAAGCAGAAGAAAGAGAAGAAGAAGAAGAAGAAGAAGAAGAAGAAGAAGAAGAAGAAGAAGAAGAAGAAGAAGAAGAAGAAGAAGAAAAAGGAGAAGGAGAAGGAGAAGCATAAGGAGAAGAAGTAGAAGCAGAAGAAGCAGAAGCAGGAGAAGCAGAAGCAGTAGAAAAAGAATAAGCATAAGAAGAAGAATCAGAGGGAGAAGCAGAAGAAGGAGAAGGAACAGCAGAAAGAGAAGTAGAAGGAGAATCAGAAGAAGGAGTAGCAGAAGCAGAAGAGGCAGCAGAAGGAGAAGCAGAAGCAGAAAAAGATGCAGAACGAGAAGCAGGAGAAGCAGAAGAAGCAGAAGCAGAAGGAGAAGCAGAAGTAGGAGAAGGAGAAGGAGAAGGAAGTGCAGCAGAAGCAATAGGAGAAGCAGAAGGAGAAGCAGAAGGAGAAGCAGAAGCAGAATGAGAAGCAGAAAGAGAAACAGTAGAAGCAGAAGAAGCAGGAAAAGCAGAAGCAGAAGAAAGAAAGGAAGAAGAAGAAGACGAAAAAGAAGGAGAAGAAGAGGAAGAAGAAGAAGAAGCAGCAGCATAAGGGGAAGCATAAGGAGAAGCAGTAGAAGCAGAAGCAGGAGAAGCAGAAGCAGAAGAAAAAGAATAAGCAAAAGAAGCAGAAGCAGTGGGAGAAGCAGAAGTAGGAGAAGGAGAAGGAGCAGCAGAAGGAGAAGCAGAAGCAGAAAGAGAAGCAGAAACAGAAGGAGAACAAGAAGGAGAAGCAGGAGAATCAGAAGAAGCAGAAGTAGAAGCAGAAAGAGGAGAAGAAGGAGAAGCAGAAGTAGAATCAGAAGAAACAGAAGAAGAAGAAGCGGAAGAAACAGAAGCAAAAGAAACAGAAGAAGGAGAAGAGCAGAAGCAGAAGCAGAAGGAGAAGCAGAAGCAGAAGGAGAAGCAGAAAGAGAAGCAGGAGAAGCAGAAGAAGCTGGAGAAGCAGAAGCAGAAGAAACAGGAGAAGCCGAAGAAGCAGAAGCAGAATCTGAAGAAGAAGGAGAAACAGAAGAAGCACAATCTGAAGCAGAAGCAGAAGAAACAGAAATAGTCGAATAAGCAGAAGCAGAAGCACCAGGAGAAGCAGAAGAACAAGAAGGAGAAGGCGAATGAGAAGGATTAGGAGTAGGAGAAGCAAAAGGATAAGCAGAAGCAGAAAGAGACGCAGAAGGAGAAGCAGCACGAGCAGTAGGAGAAGCAGGAGAAGCAGAAGAAACAGAAGACGCATAAGAAGAATGAGAATCAGAAGGAGAAATTGAAGCAGAAGCAGAAGGAGAAGCAGAAGCAGAAGCAGAAGGATAAGCAGAAGAAGGAGAAGGAGAAGCAGAAAAAGAAGCAGAACGAGAAGCAGGAGAAGCAGGAGAAGCAGAAACAGAAAAAACAGAAGAAGGAGAAGAAGCAGAAGCAGGAGAAGCAGAAGCAGAAGAAGCCGAAGAAGCAGAAGCAGAACCTGAAGCAGAAGGAGAAGCAGTAGAAGCAGAAGAAGTAGAATCTGGAGAAGCAGAAGGAGAAGCAGAAGGAAAAGCAGAAGAACGAGAAGGAGAAGGAGAAGCAGAAACAGAAGGAGAAGTAGAAAGAGAAGCAGAAGAAGGAGCAGGAGAAGGAAAAGCAGCAGCAGAAGCAGAAAGAGCATCAGAAGGAGAAGCAGGAGATGCAGAAACAGGAGAAGCAGAAGCAGAAGAAACAGGAGAAAGACAAGAAGCAGAAGCAGAAGGAGAAGCAGAAACAGAAGGAGAAGCAGAAAGAGAAGGTGGGGAAGCAGAAGAAGCAGAAGCAGGAGAAGCAGAAGCATAAGTATCCGAAGAAGCAGAAGCAGAACCTGAAGCAGAAGGAGAAGCAGGAGAAGCAGAAGAAGCAGAATCTGGAGAAGCAGAATGAGAATCTGAAGGAGAAGCAGAAGCAGAAAGAGAAAAAAAGCAGAAGGAGAATCAGAAGAAACAGAAGAATAGAAGCAGTAGCCGTTTTAGCAGAAGCAGAAGGAGAAGCCGAAGGCAAAGCAGAAGAACAAGAAGGAGAAGGAGAAACAGAAGGAGAAGCAGAAGGAGAAGCAGAAAGAGAAGCAGGTAAAGCAGAAGAAGAAGAAGCATAAGGACAAGCACAAGCAGAAGGAGATGCAGAAGGAGAAGCAGGAGAAGCAGAAGAAGCAGAAGCTGAAGGAGAAGCAGAAGTAGGAGAAGGAGGATAAGCAGAACCAGAAGGAGAAGCAGAAGAGGAATGAGAAGCAGAAAAAGAAACAGGAGAAGCACAAGAAGCAGAAGCAGGAGAAGCCGAAAGAGTAGAAGCAGAAGAAGCAGAAACAGAAGCAGAAGTATAAGCAGAAGCAGAAGGAGAAGCAGCAGAAGAAGTAGAAGCAGAAATTCAGGCAGGAGAAACAGAAGAAGCAGAAGCAGAAGGAGAAGCAAAAAGAGAAGCAGAAGGAGAAGTAGAAGAAGCAGCAGAAGGAGAAGCAGCAGAAGAAGCAGAAAAACAAGCAGGAGAAGCAGAAGCAGAAAGAGAAGTAGAAGCAGAAGAAACAGAACAGAAGAAGCAGTAGAAGCATAAGAAGCAGAAGCAGGAGAAGCAGAAGCAGAAGAAAAAGAAGAAGCATAAGAAGCAGAAGCAGAAGCAGAGGGAGAAACAGAAGAAGGAGAAGGAGCAGCAGAAGGTGAAGCAGAAGGAGATGCAGAAACAGAAAGAGAAGCAGAAACAGAAGGAGAAGAAGAAGGATTAGTTGGAGAATCAGAAGAAGCAGAAGTAGAAAGAGAAGCAGAAGAAGGAGAAGAAGAAGTAGAAATAGAGGAAAGGAAGGAGAAGCAGAAGAAGTAGAAGCGGGAGAAGTAGAAGAAGAAGAAGAAATAGAAGAAGGAGAAGGAGAAGAAGGAGAA
>NW_012292837.1:0-7261 GCF_000151885.1 Dipodomys ordii | reverse complement strand
CCTCGGTGACACAGCTGGACACAGCGGGGTACACAGCGGGACACAGCGGGCACACAGCGGGGACACAGCGGGACACAGCGGGAGACAGCGGGGACAGAGCGGGACATAGTCGGACACAGCCGGACACAGTGGGGGACACAGCGGGACACAGCGGGGGACCCAGCGAGGACACAGCGGGACACAGCGGGGGACACAGCGAGGACACAGCGGGGGAAACAGCAGGGCACACAGCGGGACACAGCGAGGAACACAGCGAGGACACAGCGGGACACAGCGGGACACAGCGTCGATACAGAGGGGACTCAGCGGAGGACACAGCGGGGGAAACAGCGGGGGACAAAGTGGGACACCACGGGACACAGTGTGACACAGCGGGACACAGAGGGGACACTGCGGGGACACAGCAGGACAAAGCGGGGGACATAGCGGGACACAGAGGCACACAGCGGGGGACACAGCCGGACACAGCGGGGGAAACAGTGGTGGACACAGTGGGATACGGTGGGACACAGCGGGGGACACATGGGGAACACAGCGGGACACAGCGGGGACACAGCGGGACTCAGCGGGGGACACAGCAGTATACAGCAGGACACAGCGGGGACACAGCAGGGACACAGCGGGGGACACAGCGGGACACAGCGGGACACAGCGGGGAACACAGCGGGACACAGAGGTGGACACAGAGGGGTACACAGCGGGACACAGCTGGGAACACAGCGGGTCACAGCGGGACACAGCAGGAACACAGCTGGACACAGCGGGGTACACAGTGGGACACAGGGGGCACACAGTGGGGACACAGCGGGGGACACAGCGGGACACAGCGGGTCACAGCGGGGGACGCAGCTGGGGACAGAGCGTGGGACAAAATGGGACACCACGGGACATAGTGTTACACAGCGGGACACAGCGGGGACACTGCGGGACACAGCAAGATAAAGCAGGGGACACAGCGGGCCACAGCGGGGGACAGCGGGGGACACAGCGGGACACAGTGGGCTACCCAGTGAGGACCCAGCGGGACACAACAGGGGACAGCAGGGGACAGAGAGGGGACACATGCCGGACTCAGCAGGGGACACAGAGGGGTACACAGCGGGACACAGCCGGAAACACAGCGCGGACACAGCGGGACACACCGGGACACAGCGTCAATACAGCGGGGACAGAGAGGGTCACAGCAGGGACACAGCGGGACACAGCCGGACACAGCGGGGGACACAGCGGGACACAGCGGGGACACAGCGGGACACAGCGGGACACAGCGGGGGACACAGCGGAACACAGCGTGGGACACAGCGAGGACACAGCAGGACACAGCGGGACACAGCGGGGACAGAGCAGGACACAGTCGGACACAGCGGGACACAGCGGGGACACAGCAGGACACAGCGGGGGACCCAGCGAGGACATAGTGGGACACAGCGGGGGACACATCGAGGACACAGCGGTGGACACAACGGGGGACACAGCGGGACACAGCGGGGAACACAGCGAGGACACAGCGGGACACAGCGGGAAACACTGCGAGGTCACAGCGAGGGTCAAAGCGGGACAACACGGGACACAGTGTGACACCATGGGACACAGCGGGGACACTGCAGGGGCACAGCGGGACACAGTGGGCAACACAGCGAGACACAGCGGGGGACACAGAGGGGTACACAGCGGGACACAGCCGGGAACACAGCGCGGACACTGCGGGACACACCGGGACACAGCATCAATACAGCGGGGACAGAGAGGGTCACAGCAGGGACAAAGCAGGACACAGCGGGACACAGCGGGGGACACAGCGGGACACAGCGGGGACACAGCGGGACACAGCGGGACACAGCGGGGGACACAGCGGAACACAGCGTGGGACAAAGCGAGAACACAGCAGGAAACAGCGGGACACAGCGGCGACACAGCAGGGACACAGCAGGGACACAGCGGGGACACAGTGGGGGCACAGCGGGACACAGCGGGACACAGTGGGACACAGCTGGGACAAAGCGTGAGACACAGCGGGGTACAGAACTGGAGACAGCGGGGGACACAGCCAGGACACAGGGGGACACAGCGTTGACACAGCGGGGTCTCAGCGGGGGACACAGCGGGAGACAAAGAGGGACACCACGGAACACAGCGGGACACAGCAGGAAACAGCAGTGACACTGCGGGGACACAGTGGGACACAGCAGGGGACACAGCGGGACACAGAGGGGGACAGAGCGGGACACAGTGGGGGACAGAGCGTGGGACACAGCGAGACACAGCGGGGACAAAGCTGGACACAGCGGGGTACAGAGAGGGACACAGCGGGGACGCAGCGGGGAAACAGCGTGACACAGCAGCACACAGCAGGACACAGCTGGGGACACATCGAGGACACAGGAGCACACAGCATGGGACACAGCAAGGACACAGTGGGACACAGCAGGGGACACAGCGGGACATAGCGGGGAACACAGCGGGGGACACAGCGGGACACAGCGGGACACAGCGGGGGACACAGCGGGACACAGCGGGGGACACATCGAGGACACAGCGGCACACAGCATGGGACACAGCAAGGACACAGTGGGACACAGCGGGGGACACAGCGGGACATAGCGGGGAACACAGCGGGGGACACAGCGGGACACAGCGGGACACAGCGGGGGACACAGGGAGGACACAGCGGGGGACAGCGGGGGACAGAGCGAGGACACATTGGGACACATTGGGACACAGCGGGATTCAGCGGGGGACACAGCAGTACACAGCGGGACAAAGCGGGACACAGCGGGGACACAGCAGAGACACAGCGGGGGACAGAGCGGGACACAGCGGGGGACACAGGGATGACAGAGCAGGACCCAGCGGGACCCACCGTGGATACAGCAGGGACCCAGCTGGACCCAGCGGGACACAGCGGGGACACAGCAGTAGACACAGCGGGACACAGTGCCGGACACAGCGGGACACAGCGGGGGACAAAGGGAGGACACAGCGGGACCCAGCGGGACCCAGCGTCGATACAGCAGGGACACAGCGGGACACAGTGGGGTACACAGCTGGGGACACAGCGAGGACACAGCGGGACACAGCGGGGACACAGCGGGACACAGCGGGACACAGCGGGGGACACAGCGGAACACAGCGTGGGACACAGCGAAGACACAGCAGGACACAGCGGGACACAGCGGCGACACAGCAGGGACACAGCAGGGACACAGCGGGGACACAGTGGGGGCACAGCGAGACACAGCAGGACACAGTGGGACACAGCGGGGACAAAGCGTGAGACACAGCGGGGTACAGAGCTGGAGACAGCGGGGGACACAGCCAGGACACAGGGGGACACAGCGTTGACACAGCGGAGTCTCAGCGGGGGACACAGCGGGAGACAAAGAGGGACACCACGGAACACAGCGGGACACAGCAGGAAACAGCAGTGACACTGCGGGGACACAGTGGGACACAGTGGGGGACACAGCGGGACACAGAGGGGGACAGAGCGGGACACAGTGGGGGACAGAGCGTGGGACACAGCGAGACACAGCGGGGACAAAGCTGGACACAGCGGGGTACACTGAGGGACACAGCGGGGACGCAGCGGGGAAACAGCGTGACACAGCAGGACACAGCGGGACACAGCGGGGGACACATCGAGGACACAGCGGGACACAGTGGGGGACCGAGTGAGGACACAGTGGGACACAGCGGGGGACACAGCGGGACATAGCGGGGAACACAGCGGGGGACACAGCGGGACACAGCGGGACACAGCGGGGGACACAGGGAGGACACAGCGGGACACAGCGGGGGACAGAGCGAGGACACATTGGGACACATTGGGACACAGCGGGATTCAGCGGGGGACACAGCAGTACACAGCGGGACAAAGCAGGACACAGCGGGGACACAGCAGAGACACAGCGGGGGACAGAGCGGGACACAGCGGGAGACACAGGGATGACAGAGCAGGACCCAGAGGGACGCAGCGTGGATACAGCAGGGACCCAGCTGGACACAGCGGGACACAGCGGGGACACAGCAGTAGACACAGCGGGACACAGTGCCGGACACAGCGGGACACAGCGGGGGACAAAGGGAGGACACAGCGGGACCCAGCGGGACCCAGCGTCGATACAGCAGGGACACAGCGGGAGACAGTGGGGTACACAGCTGGGGACACAGCGAGGACACAGCGGGACACAGCGGGACATAGCGGGGACACTGCGGGAACATAGCAGCACACAGCGGGGTACACAGCGGGACACAGCGGGACACAGCTGGGGACACAGCGGGGACACAGCGGGACACAGCGGAACACAGCGGGAGTCAAAGCGGGAGACAGCTGGGGACACAGCGAGGACACAGGGGGACACAGCGGCGACACAGAGGGGACTCAGCGGGGGACACAGCGTGGGACAAAGTGGGACACCACGGGACACAGTGTGACACAGCGGGACACAGCGGGAACACTGCGGGACACAGCAGGACACAGCGGGGGACACAGCGAGGACACAGCGGTGGACACATCGGGGGACACAGCGGGGAACACAGCGAGGACACAGCGGGAAACAGCGGGACACAGCGTCAAAACAGCGGGACTCAGCGGGGGACACAGCGGGGGACAAAGTGGGACACCACGGGACACAGTGTGACACAGCGGGACACAGAGGGGACACTGCGGAGACACAGCAGGACAAAGCGGGGGACACAGCGGAACACAGCGGGGGACACAGCGGGGTACAGCTGAGACAGAGATGGGCCACAGCGGGACACAGCGGTGACACAGCTGGACACTGCGGGGTACACAGCGGGACACAGCGGGCACACAGCTGGGGACACAGCGGGGACAAAGTGAGACACCACGGGACACAGCGAGGACACAGCGGGAAACAGCAGAACACAGCGGGGGACAATGCGGGATGAAGCGGGGGACATAGCGGAACACAGCGGCACACAGTGGGGGACAAAGCGAGGGACAGCGGAGACAGAGATGGGCCACAGCGGGACACAGCGGTGACATAGCTGGACACAGCGGGGTACACAGCGGGACACAGCGGGCACACCGGGGACACAGCGGGACACAGCGGGACACAGCGGGGACACAGTGGGACACAGCGGGACAAAGCGGGGGACACAGCGGGACACAGCTGGGGACACAGCGAGGACACAGCGGGACTCAGCGGGGGACACAGCAGTATACAGCTGGACACAGCGGGGACACAGCGGGGGACACAGCGGGACACAGCGGGACACAGCGGGGGCCACAGCGGGACACAGAGGGGGACACAGTGGGGTACACAGCGGGACACAGCTTGGGACACAGCGGGGACACAGCGGGACACACCGGGGGACAGAGCGAGGACACAACGGGATAGAGCGGGACACAGCGAGGACCCAGCGGAACACAGCGTGGGACACAGTGGCGGACACAGTGGGACACAGCGGGACACAGCGGGGGACACAGGGAGGACACAGCGGGACAAAGCGGGACCCAGCGTCGATACAGCGGGGACACAGCGGGACACAGCGAGGTACACAACTGGGGACACAACGGGACCCAGCGGGGAACACATGGAGGACATAGCGGGACCCAGCGGGACCCAGGGTCGTTACAGCGGGGACACAGCGGGACACAGCAGCGTGCATAGCTGGGGACACAACGGGACACTGCGGGGGACACAGAGAGTACCCAGCGGAACACAGCGGTACACAGCGGGGACACTGCGGGAACATAGTGGGACACAGCGGGGTACACAGTGGGACACAGCGGGACACAGCGTCGATACAGCGGGGACAAAGCGACAGACAGCGGGGGTCACAGCGAGGACACAGCGGGACACAGCGGGACACAGCGGCGACACAGAGGGGACTCAGCGGGACAAAGCGGGGGACACAGCGGGACACAGCGGGGGACACAGCGGGGGACATCGGAGACAGAGAGGGGCCAAAGCAAGACACAGCGGTGACACAGCTGGACACAACGGAGTACACAGCAGGACACAGCCGGGCACACAGCGGGGACACAGCGGGACAAAGCGGAACACAGCAGGGACCGAGCGGGACACAGCCGAACACAGCAGGGGGCACAGCGGGACCCAGCGGGGGACCCAGCGTGGACACAGCGGGACACAGCGGGTGACACAGCGAGGACACAGCGGGACACAGCGGGGAACACAGCAAGGACACAGCGGGACACAGCAGGACACAGCGTCCATACAGCGGGGACACAGTGTTACACAGCATGGTACCCAGCTGTGGACACAACAGGACAGAGTGGGGGCACAGCGAGACACAGCGGGACACAGCGAGGACACAGCTGGACACATTGGTGACACAGAGGGGGACACAGCAGGACACAGCAGCGGACACAGCGGGGGACACAGCGGGACACAGCGCGACACAGCGGGGGACACAATGGGGACACAGCGGGACACAGCGGGGGACACAGCGAGGACACAGCGGAACATAGCAGGGGACACAGAGAGGACACAGCGGGACACAGAGAGACACAGCGGGACAAAGCGTGGACACAGCAGTACACACAGCGGGACATAGCGGGGGACACAGCTGGGGACACAACGGGACACAGCTGGGGACACAGCGAGGACAGAGCGGGAAACAGCGGGACACAGCGGGGACACAGCGTCGATACAGCGGGGACACAGCGAGACAGAGCGGGGAAAACAGGAAGGAAACAGCGGGACCCAGTGGGACACAGAGTCGATACAGCGGGACACAACGGGGTACACAGCTAGGAACACAACGGGACACAGCGGGGGACACAGCGAGGACACAGCGGGACACAGCGGGACACAGCGGGGGACACAGCGGGACCCAGCGGGAGACCCAGCGAGGACACAGCAGGACACAGCGGGGTTCACAGGGGGACACAGCGGGGAACACAGCGGGGGACACAGCAGAACACAGCGGGGAACACAGCGAGGACACAGCGTGGACACAGCGGGACACAGCGTCGATACAGCGGGCACACAGCGTTACACAGCGTGGTACCGAGCTGTGGACACAACGGGACACAGCGGGGGACACAGCGGGACACAGCGGGGACACAGCGGGGGACACAGCGGGACACAGCGGAGACACAGCGGGGACACAGCGGGACCCAGCAGGACACAGCGGGGGACAGAGCGGGACACAGCGGGACACAGCGGGGGGCAGAGCGAGGACACAGCGGGACACAGCGGGGGACACAGCGAGGACACAGCGGGACACAGCGGGGGACACAGCGGGACACAGCGGTGGACACAGCGGTGAT
>NW_012292836.1:0-1281 GCF_000151885.1 Dipodomys ordii | reverse complement strand
TTTTTCCCCATCTCCTCACAAACTATACCGACATCAAATATAGTGAAAGCAGGGGTTATAATGTGGGGGAGGGACATACAAAGCAACAAAGAAATAATCTTATAAATGCGTTAGAAACAAATGCATGAAAGAAAAAAACCATTAAAATACATATCTAAGGGTTCATTTTCCTAACATCACATTATCTGACCTTTTCTGCTTGACTCATACATATACTAGATATTACAAATAAGGGAAACCATGGGACCTATGTTTCTTTGGGCTTGGCTTACTTCACTTAATATAAATTTTTTTCAAGCCTTTCCATTTCCTAACAAATGGGGCAATGTCATTCTTTCTGATGGAGGCATAGAATTCCATTGTGTATATATACCACATTTTCTTGATCCATTCATCTACTGAGGGGCATCTGGGTTGGTTCCATATCTTAGCTATGGTAAATAATGCTGCAATAAACATAGTTGTGCTGGTAGCTTTAGTGTGGTCTTGTTACAAAAATATTTTCTAATGCTTCTTACTTTCAATTTTTCTCATTTTTGGTTGCAATCCATTCTCTGCTTCTGAAACTTCCAGAAAATTGTTGAACCATTGGAAGTTAGTGTGTTAACTCTTCTCTCAAATTTGCTCTTTGCTCATTGATTCTTCATATTAGAATATATGTTTCAGTTTATTGTACATATCAATACCTGGACATTAACACTAAGCTATGCTCTTGTGCTGTCTCTGCATTGATGATGCTATTGATATCCACAACTCATTCTTACTATTCATTTCTTTTCCTGACTATGTTCTCTATCCATTCTTCTTTTTTCTTGTGTCCTCTCTTCCTCTTTTTTCCTTTTCGATTTACAAATGCATAGTAAACAATCTGGGTTTATTGAAGTGATTACCTATTCAAATTTCCAGTTAATATTATTATAAACAATATAGATGTGAAATGTATATCCATATATATGTTCATTTGGGTACAAGGTCCACTTACTGGAATCTTAGAGATGTAGATATATTCTCCATGCTGCTAAGTTTTATTATACTTGAAAAGTTAAGTAAAGTAATTTGATAAAAATTTGCAACAATGAGAAGTACAAGTTGTCATGTTCAAAACGAGCTTTACAACGTCGGTGCGGGGGGGGGGGGTTATTTACTTAAGTTAAAAAGAAAAGTTAATGTTGATATTGATAATGAAATCTTGAGATAGAACAACACAGTTGAATCCTCCATTCTTTAATTTTGGGAATTTACTGAGACTGAATTCCTATGAACCATATTTAATATAGACAC
>NW_012292835.1:0-5919 GCF_000151885.1 Dipodomys ordii | reverse complement strand
GGTGTCCCGTTTTGTCCCCGACTGTGTCCCCCGCTGAGTCCCCCCTGTGTCCCCGCTGTGTCCCGCTGTGTCCTCGCTGTGTCCCCCGCTGTCTCCTGCTCTGTCCCCCGCTGTGTCTCACGCTTTTTCCCCGTTGTGTCCCACTGTGTCCCGCTGTGTCCCGCTGTGTCCCCCACTGTGTCCCTTTGTGTCCCCAGCTGTGTGCCCCGCTGTGTCCCGCTGTGTCCCTGCTGTATTGATGCTGTGTCCAGCTGGGTCCTGCTGTTTCCTCGCTGTGGTCCCCGTTGTGTCCTGCTTTGTCCCCCGTTGTGTCCCGTTTTGTCCTGCTGTGTCCCCCGCTGTGTCACTGCTGTGTCCCTGCTGTGTCCCCGCTGTGTCCCGCTGTGTCTCGTTGTGTCCCACGCTGTGTTCTGCTGTGTCCTTGCTGTGTCCCCTGCTATGTGTCGTTGTGTCCCCAGCTGTGTACCCCGCTGTGTCCCGCTGTGTCCCTGCTGTATCGACGCTGTGTCCCGCTGGTTCCCCCTGTGTCCTCGCTGTGTCCCCCGCTGTGTCCCGCTGTGTCCCCAGCTGTGTCCCCCTGTGTCTACTGCTGTGTCCCTGCTGTGTCCCGCTGTGTCCCCCTGTGTCCTCACTGCGTCCCACTATGTGTTCCGCTGTGTCCTCGCTGTGTCCCCCGATGTGTCTCTTGTGTCCCAGCTGTGTAACCCGCTGTGTCCCGCTGTGTCCCCGCTGTATCGACGCTGTGTCCCGCTGGGTCCCGCTGTGTCCTCGCTGTGTTCCCCGCTGTATCCCGCTGTGTACCCCTCTGTGTCCCCCGCTGTGTCCCGCTGTGTAACCCCGCTGTGTCCCTGCTGTGTCCCCGGTGAGTCCAATGTGTCCTCGCTCTGTCCCGCTGTGTCCCACTCTGTCCCCGCTCCTGTGTCCCGCTGTGTAACGCTGTGTCCCCACTGTGTGCCCGCTGTGTCCTGCTCTGTACCCCGCAGGGTACAGCTGTGTCCCCGCTGTGTCCCGCTGTGTCCCTGCAGTGTCCCCGCTGTGTCCCGCTGTGTCACACTGTGTCCCGTGGTGTCCCGCTTTGTCACTCGCTGTGTCCTCGCTGTGTTCCCCGCTGTGTCCCGCTGTGTACCCCACTGTGTCCAGCTGTGTCCTCGCTGTGTCTCCCGCTGTTTCCTGCTTTGTCCCACGCTGTGTCCCGCTGTGACCCGCTGTGTCCCCCGCTGTGTCCCTCTGTTTCCCCGCTGTGTCCCCCGCTGTGTCTCGCTGTGTCTCTCTGTGTACCCCGCTGTGTCCCGCTATGTTCCCACAGTGTCCCCGCTGTGTCCTGCTGTGTCCCAATGTGTCCCGTGTTGTCCCAGTTTGTCCCCCGCTGTGTCCCCAGGTGAGTCTCTGCTGTGTCCCCGCTGTGTCCCTCTCTGTCCTCCCTGTGTCCCCCGCTGTGTCCCGCTGTGTCCCCCACTGGGTCCCGCTGTGCTGCTGCTTTGTCCCCGCTGTGTCCCGCTGTGTCGCGCTGTGTACCCGCTGTATCGAAGCTGTGTCCCTCTGGGTCCCGCTGTGTCCTCCCAGTATCCACCCTTGTGTCCCGCTGTGTCCCCCGCTGTGTCCCGCTATGTCCACCGCTCTGTCCTGCTGTGTCCATTGCTGTGTCCCCGGTGTGTCACGCTGTTTTCCACTCTGTGTCTGGCTGTGTCCCACGCTGTGTTCCGCTGTGTCCTCGCTGTGTCCCCCGATGTGTCCCGCTGTGTCCCCGCTGTGTCCCCTGCTGTGTCCCGCTGTGTACCCTGCTGTGTCCTGCTATGTTCCCGCTCTGTCTCCCCCTTGTCCACCACTGTGTCCCGCTGTGTTCCGTGGTGCCCCGCTTTTTCCGCCGCTGTGTCCCCCGGTTAGTCCCCGCTTTGTCCCCGCTGTGTCCTGCTGTGTCCTCCCTGTGTCCCCCGTGTGTCCCGCTGAGTCCCTGCTTTGTCCCGCTGTGTCTAGCTGTGTGCCCCGCTTGGTCCCCCGCTGTGTTTCCGCTGTGTCCCTGCTGTGTCCTCCGCAGTGTCCCACTGTATCCCTGCTGTGTCCCACGTTATGTCCCCCCCTGGGTCTCACTTTTTCCCCCGGTGTGTCCCGCTGTGTCCCGCTGTGTTCCCGCTTTGTTCCCCGCTGTGTCCCCACTGTGTCCCCGCTGTGTCCTCGCTGTGTCTCACTGTGTCCTCGCTGTGTCCCGCTGTGTCCCCCGCTGTGTCCCGCTGTGTCCCGCTTTGTGTCTCTCTGTGTACCCCACTGTGTCCCCCTGTGTCCCGCTGTGTCCCACTTTGTACTCGCTTGTCCCCTGCTGTGATCCGCTGTGTCCCCCGCTGCGTCCCCCGCTTTGTCCCGCTGTGTCCCCCTTGTCCCCCGCTGTGTCCATGCTGTCCCCTGCTGTGTCCCCGCTGTGTTCTGCTGTGTCCCGCGGTGTCCCCCGCTTTGTCCCCCGCTGTGTCCTGCTGTGTCCTCCCTGTGTCCCCCGCTGTGTCCCGCAGTGTCCCCCGCTGAGGCCCCCGCTTTGTCCCCGCTGTGTTATTCTGTGTCCCCCGCTGTGTCCCCTGCTGTGTCCCGCTGTGTCCCCGCTGTGTCCCCCTCTGTGTCCCAGCTGTGTCCCTGTTTTCCCCTGGTGTGTCCCCACTTTCCCCTCCTGTGTCCTGCTGTGTCCTGCTGTGTCCCGCTGTGTCCCCTCTGTCCCCCGTTGTGTCCTGCTGTGTCCCTCTGTGTTCTCCACTGTGTCCCTCAGGGTCCCCCGTTGTGGCCCCTCTGTGTCCCGCTGTCTCCCGTCTGTGTCCCGCTCTGTCACCGCAGTGTACCCGTTGTGTCCTGCTGAGTCCCTGCTGTGTCCCGCTGTGTACAGCTGTGTCCCCCGCTGTATCCCCGATGTGTCCCTGCTGTGTCCCGCTGTGTACCCCTCTGTGTCCCCGTTGTGTCCCACTCTGTCCCACGCTGTGTCATCGCTGTGTCCCCTGCTGTGTCCCCGCTGTGGGCCCGCTGTTTACCCCCTGTTTCCCGCTGTATTTTTCGCTGTGTACCCCGCTGTGTCCTGCTATATTCCCCGCTGTGTCCTGCTGTGTCCCAATGTGTCCTCGCTGTGTCACACTGTCCCGCTCTGTCCCCGCTGTGTCCAGCTGTGTCCCGCTGTGTACCCCACTGTGTCCCGCTATGTTCCCGGCATTGTCCACGCAGTGTCCCGCTGTGTCTCGCTGTGTCCCCGCTGTGTCCCGCTGTGTACCTCGCTGTGTCCAGCTTGGTCCCCGCTGTGTCTCGTTGTGTCCCACGCTCTGTCCCCCACTGTGTTCCGCTGTGTCCCCAGCTGTGTCCCGCTGTGTCCCCCGCTGTGTGCCGCTGTGTCCCCGCAGGGTCACCACTGTTTTCCGCTGTGTCCCGCTGTGTTCCGTGGTGTCCCGTTTTGTCCCCCGCTGTGTCCCCGTTGTGTTCCGCTGTGTCCTCGCTGTGTCCCCCGCTGTCTCCCGCTCTGTCACCCTCTGTGTCTCACGCTTTGTCCCCTTTGTGTCCCACTGTGTCCCGCTGTGTCCCACTGTGTCCCCCACTGTGTCCCTTTGTGTCCCCAGCTGTGTACCCCGCTGTGTCCTGCTGTTTCCCTGCTGTATCAACGCTGTGTCCCGCTGGTTCCCCCTGTGTCCTCGCTGTGTCTCCCGCTGTGTCCAGCTGTGTCCCCCGCTTTGTCCCGCTGTGTCCCTGCAGTGTCCCCGCTGTGTCCCGCTGTGTCACACTGTGTCCCGTGCTGTCCCGCTGTGTCCCCCGCTGTGTCTTCGCTGTGTTTCCCGCTGTGTCCCGCTGTGTACCGCTCTGTGTCCCCCACTGTGTCCCGCTGTGTACCCCGCAGTTTCCAGCTGTGTCCTCGCTGTGTCTCCTGCTGTCTCCTGCTTTGTCCCACGCTGTGTCCAGCTGTGACCCGCTGTGTCCTCGCTGTGTCCCCCGCTGTGTCCCGCTGTGTCCCCGCTGTGTCCCCTGCTGTGTCCCACTGTGTCCCTCTGTGTACCCCGCTGTGTCCCGCTATGTTCCCACAGTGTCCCCGCTGTGTCCCGCTGTGTCCCAATGTGTCCCGTGTTGTCCCAGTTTGTCCCCCGCTGTGTCCCCAGGTGAATCTCCGCTGTGTCCCCTCTGTGTCCCGCTGTGTCCTCCCTGTGTCCCCCGCTGTGTCCCGCTGTGTCCCCCACTGGGTCCCGCTGTGTCTACTGCTGTGTCCCCGCTGTGACCCACTGTGTCCCGCTGTGTCCCGCTGTGTCCTCCCTGTGTCCTACGCTGTGATCCGCTGTGTTCTCGCTGTGTCCCCCGATGTGTCCCGTTGTGTCCCCAGCTGTGTAACCCGCTGTGTCCTGCTGTGTCCCCGCTGTATCGACGCTGTGTCCCGTTGGGTCCCGCTGTGTCCTCGCTGTGTTCCTCCCTGTGTCCCACTGTGTACCCCTCTCTGTCCCCCTTTGTGTCCCGCTGTGTCACCCGCTGTGTCACGCTGTGTCCTCCCTGTGTCCCCCGCTGTGTCCCGCTGTGTCCCCCACTCGGTCCCGCTGTGCAACTGCTGTGTCCCCGCTGTGTCCCTCTGTGTCCCGCTATGTCCCCCTCTGTGTCCCTGCTGTGTCCCCAGTGTGTCCCGCTGTGTCCCGCTGTGTACTGCTGTGTCCCCCTGAGTTCCGCTGTGTCCCTGCTGTGCCCCAATGTGTCCTTGCTCTGTCACACTCTGTCCCGCTCTGTCCCCGCTCTGTCCAGCTGTGTCCCGCTGTGTACCCCGCTGTGTCCCGCTATGTTCCCGCATTGTCCACGCTGTGTCCCGCTGTGTCCCCGCTGTGTCCTGCTGTGTACCCCGCTGTGTCCAGATTGGTCCCCGCTGTGTCCCGCTGTGTCCCAAGCACTGTCCCCCACTGTGTCCCGCTGTGTCCCCCGCTGTGTCCCGCTGTGTCCCCCGCTGTGTGCCGCTGTGTCCCCGCAGGGTCACCACTGTTTTCCGCTGTGTCCCGCTGTGTTCCGTGGTGTCCCGTTTTGTCCCCCGCTGTGTCCCCGCTGTGCCCCGCTGTGTCCTCTCTGTGTCCCCCGCTATCTCCTGCTCTGTCCCCCGCTGGGCCTCTGTCCCTGTTGTGTCCCACTGTGTCCCCCACTGTGTCCCTTTTTGTCCCCAGCTGTGTACCCCGCTTTGTCCTGCTGTGTCCCTGCTGTATCGACGCTGTGTCACGCTGGTTCCCCCTGTGTCCTCGCTGTGTCCCCTGCTTTGTCCCGCTGTGTCCCTGCAGTGTCCGCGCTGTGTCCCGCTGTGTCACACTGTTTCCCGTGGTGTCCCGCTTTGTCCCCCGCTGTGTCCTCGCTGTGTTCCCCGCTGTGTCCCGCTGTGTACCCCTCTGTGTCCCCTGCTGTGTCCCGCTGTGTACCCTGCTGTTTCCAGCTGTGTCCTCGCTGTGTCTCCTGCTGTCTCCTGCTTTGTCCCATGCTGTGTCCCGCTGTGACCTGCTTTGTCCTCGCTGTGTCCCACGCTGTGATCCGCTGTGTCCTCGCTGTGTCCCCTGATGTGTCCCGTTTTGTCCCCAGCTGTGTATCCCGCTGTGTCCCGCTGTGTCCCCGCTGTATCGACGTTGTGTCCCGCTGGATCCCGCTGTGTCCTCGCTGTGTTCCCCGCTGTGTCCCGTTGTGTACCCCTCTCTGTCCCCCTCTGTGTCCCGCTGTGTCACCTGCTGTGTCACCCGCTGTGTCACGCTGTGTCAGCTGTGTCCCCCGCTGTGTCCCTGCAGTGTCCCCTCTGTGTCCCGCTGTGTAGTGCTGTGGCCCCGCTGAGTTCCGATGTGTCCCGGCTGTGTCTCGCTGTGTCTCCGCTGTATCGACGCTGTTTCCCGCTGGGGCCCGCTGTGTCCTCGCTGTGTTCCCCGCTGTGTCCCGCTGTGTACCACTCTGTGTCCTCCTATGTGT
>NW_012292834.1:0-1344 GCF_000151885.1 Dipodomys ordii | reverse complement strand
CAGTATCCTGATTGTCCACAACGCTGTAGTCCATCATGAACCCACTGTGTCCTCGATGTATCCCCGCTGAGTACACAATATGTCCCCGCTGTGTCCCCTGCTGTGTCCCACTGTGTCCCTCTGTGTACCCCGCTGTGTCCCGCTATGTTCCCACAGTGTCCCCGCTGTGTCCCGCTGTGTCCCAATGTGTCCCGTGTTGTCCCAGTTTGTCCCCCGCTGTGTCCCCAGGTGAATCTCCGCTGTGTCCCCTCTGTGTCCCGCTGTGTCCTCCCTGTGTCCCCCGCTGTGTCCCGCTGTGTCCCCCACTGGGTCCCGCTGTGTCTACTGCTGTGTCCCCGCTGTGACCCACTGTGTCCCGCTGTGTCCCGCTGTGTCCTCCCTGTGTCCTAAGCTGTGATCCGCTGTGTTCTCGCTGTGTCCCCCGATGTGTCCCCGTTGTGTCCCACTCTCTCCCACGCTGTGTCATCGCTGTGTCCCCTGCTGTGTCCCCGCTGTGGCCCGCTGTTTACCCCCTGTTTCCCGCTGTATTTTCGCTGTGTATCCCGCTGTGTCCCGATGTGTCCTCGCTGTGTCCCCCGCTGTGTCCTGCTATATTCCCCGCTGTGTCCTGCTGTGTCCCGCTGTGTACACCGCTGTGTCCAGCTTTGTTCCCGTTGTGTCTCGCTGTATCCCACGCTCTGTCCCCCACTGTGTTCCGCTGTGTCCCCCGCTGTGTCCTGCTGTGTCCCCCGCTGTGTCCCGATGTGTCCCCGCACGGTCACCGCTGTTTCCCGCTGTGTCCCGCTGTGTTCCGTGGTGTCCCGCTTTGTCCCCCGCTGTGTCCCCCGGTGAGTCCCTGCTGTGTCCCCGCTTTGTCCTGCTGTGTCCTCGCTGTGTCCCCTGCTGTCTCCCACTCTGTTCGCCGCTGTGTCTCACGTTTTGCCCCGCTGTGTCCCACTTTGTTCCACAGTGTCCTCGCTGTGTCCCGTGCTGTGTCCCGTTGTGTCCCCAGCTGTGTACCCCACTGTGTCCCGCTATGTCCCCGCTGTATCGACGCTGTGTCACGCTGGGTCCCGCTGTGTCCTCGCTGTGTTCCCCGCTGTGTCCCGCTGTGTACCCCTCTGTGTCCCGCGCTGTGTCCCGCGGTGTCCCCCTCTGTGTCCCTGCTGTGTCCCGCTGTGTACTGCTGTGTCCCCCGCTGAGTTCCGCAATGTCCCTGCTGTCTCCCAATGTGTCCTCGCTGTGTCACACTCTGTCCCGCTCTGTCCCCGCTGTGTCCAGCTGTGTCCCGCTGTGTACCCCGCTGTGTCCCGCTATGTTCCCGCATTGTCCACGCAGTGTCCCGCTGTGTCTCGCTGTGTCCCC
>NW_012292833.1:0-7263 GCF_000151885.1 Dipodomys ordii | reverse complement strand
AAGCAGAAAGAGAAGCAAAAACAGAAGGCGAACAAGAAGGAGAAGCAGGAGAATCAGAAGAAGTAAAAGTAGAAGTAGAAAGAGAAGGAGAAGAAGGAGAAGCAGAAGTAGAATCAGAAGAAACAGAAGAAGAAGAAGCAGAAGAAACAGAAGCAAAAAAACAGAAGAAGGAGAAGAGCAGAAGCAGAAGGAGAAGCAGAAGAAGAAGAAGAAGAAGAAGAAGAAGAAGAAGAAGAAGAAGAAGAAGAAGAAGAAGAAGAAGAAGAAGAAGAAGAAGAAGAAGAAGCAGAAAGAGAAGCAGGAGAAGCAGAAGAAACAGGAGAAGCAGAAGCAGAAGAAACAGAAGAAGCCGAAGAAGCAGAAGCAGAATCTGAAGCAGAAGGAGAAACAGAAGAAGCACAATCTGAAGCAGAAGCAGAAGAAACAGAAATAGTAGAATAAACAGAAGCAGAAGCAGCAGGAGAAGCAGAAGAGGAAGAAGGAGAAGGCAAAAGAGAAGGATTAGGAGTAGGAGAAGCAGAAGGATAAGCAGAAGCAGAAAGAGAAGCAGAAGGAGAAGCAGCACGAGAAGCAGGAGAAGCAGAAGAAGCAGAAGCAGAATGAGAAGCAGAAAAAACAGAAGACGCAGAATCAGAATGAGAAGCAGAAGGAAAAATTGAAGCAGAAGGAGAAGCAGAAGAAGAAGGAGAAGGAAAGGGAGAAGCAGAAAGAGAAGCAGAACGAGAAGAAGGACAAGCAGCAGCAGGAGCAGCAGTAGAAGCAGAAGCAGAAGAAACAGAAGAAGGAGAAGAAAAGCAGAAACAGAAGGAAAAGCAGAAGGAGAAGTAGGAGAAGCAGAAGAAGCAGTAGCAGGAGAAGCAGAAGCAGAAGCAGAAGAAGCCGAAGAAGCAGAAGCAGAATCTGAAGCAGAAGGAGAAGCAGGAGAAGGAGAAGAAGCAGAATCTGGAGAAGCAGAAGGAGAAGCAGAAGCAGAAAGAGAAGCAAAAGCAGAAGGAGAAGCAGAAGGAGAAGTAGAAGAAACAGAAGAAGCAGACGCAGTAGCAGAAGCAGCAGAAGATGCAGAAGCAGAAGGAGAAACAGAAGGAGAAGCAGAAAGAGAAGCAGAAGAAGGAGCAGGAGAAGGAAAAGCAGCAGGAGAAGCATAAAGAGCAACAGAAGGAGAAGCAGGAAAAGCAGAAACAGGAGAAGCATAAGCAGAAGAAACAGAAGGACAAGAAGCAGAAGGAGAAGCAGAAACAGAAGGAAAAGCAGAAGGAGAAGCAGGAGAAGCAGAAGAAGCAGCAGCAGGAGAAGCAGAAGCAGAAGAAGCCAAAGAAGCAGAAGCAGAACCTGAAGCATAAGGAGAAGCAGGAGAAGGAGAAGAAGCAGAATCTGGAGAAGCAGAAGGAGAAGCAGAAGCAGAAAGAGAAGCAAAAGCAGAAGGAGAAGCAGAAGGAGAAGTAGAAGAAACAGAAGAAGCAGACGCAGTAGCAGAAGCAGCAGAAGATGCAGAAGCAGAAAGAAAAGCAGAAGAACGAGAAGGAGAAGGAGAAGGAGAAACAGAAGAAGAAGCAGAAAGAGAAGCAGAAGAAGGAGCAGGAGAAGGAAAAGCAAAAGGAGAAGCAGAAAGAGCAGCAGAAGGAGAAGCAGGAGAAGCAGAAACAGGAGAAGCAGAAGCATAAGAATCCGAAGAAGAAGAAGTAGAACCTGAAGCAGAAGGAGAAGCAGGAGAAGCAGTAGAAGCAGAATCTGGAGAAGCAGAATGAGAAGCAGAAGGAGAAGCAGAAGCAGAAAGAGAATCAAAAGCAGAAGGGGAAGCAGAAGATTCAGAAGAAGTAGAAGCAGTAGCAGTTGTATCAGAAGCAGAAGGAGAAGCAGAAGGAAAAGCAGAAGAACGAGGAGAAGGAGAAACAGAAAGAGAAGCAAAAGGAGAAGCAGAAAGAGAAGCAGGTAAAGCAGAAGAAGAAGAAGCAGAAGGAGAATCAGAAGGAGAAGCAGAAGAAGGAGAAGGAAAAGCAGAAGCAGAAGAAGATGCAGAAGTAGAAGCAGGAGAAGCAGAAGCAGAAGGAGAAGCAGGAAAAGCAGAAGAAGCAGAAGCAAAAGGAGAAGCAAAAGAAGGAGAAGGATAAGAAGAGGCAGAAGACGAAGCATAAGCACAAGCACAAGTAGAAGGAGATGCAGAAGGAGAAGCAGAAGAAGCAGAAGCTGAAGGAGAAGCAGAAGTAGGAGAAGGAGAAAAAGGAGAAGTAGAAGCAGAAGGACAAGCAGAAGCGGAATGAGAAGCAGAAAGAGAAGCAGGAGAAGCACAAGATGCAGAAGCAGGAGAAGCCGAAAGAGAAGAAGCAGAAACAGAAGCATAAGTAGAAGCAGAAGCAGAAGGAGAAGCAGCAGAAGAAGTAGAACCAGAAATTCAGGCAGGAGAAACAGAAGAAGCAGAAGCAGAAGGAGAAGCAAAAAGAGAAGCAGAAGGAGAAGTAGAAGAAGCAGCAGAAGGAGAAGCAGCAGAAGAAGCAGAAAAACAAGCAGGAGAAGCAGAAGCACAAAGAGAAGTAGAAGCAGAAGAAGCAGAAGCAGAAGAAGAAGCAGTAGAAGCATAAGAAGCAGAAGCAGGAGAAGCAGAAGCAGAAGAACAAGAAGAAGCATAAGAAGCACAAGCAGAAGCAGAGGGAGAAACAGAAGAAGGAGAAGGAGCAGCAGAAGTTGAAGCAGAATGAGATGAAGATGCAGAAAGAGAAGCAGAAACAGAAGGAGAAGGAGAAGGAAAAGTTAGAGAATCAGACGAAGCAGAAGCAGAAGCAGAAAGAGAAGCAGAAGAAGGAAAAGGAGAAGCAGAAGCAGAAGGACAAGCAGGAGAAGCAGAAGAAGCAGAAGCGGGAGAAGAAGAAGAAGAAGAAGAAGAAGAAACAGAAGAAGTAGAAGGAGCAGAAGGAGAAGCATAAACAGAACAAGAAGCAGAAAGAGAAGCAGAAGAAGCAGAAGAAGCAGTAGCAGGAGGAGCAGAAGAAGAAGAAACAGAAGAAGCCGAAGAAGCAGAAGGAAAACCTGAAGCAGAAGGAGAAGCAGAAGCAGGAGAAGCTGGAAAAGCAGAAGTAGAAGAAACAGAACAAGCAGAAGAAGCAGAAGCAGAACGAGAAGCAGAAGAAGAAGAAGGAGAAAGAGAAGGATTAGTAGTAGGAGGAGCAGAATCAGAATTAGAAGCAGAAAGAGAAGCAGAAGGAGAAACAGAAGAAGCAGAAGCAGGAGAAGCAAAAGCAGAAGCAGAATGAGAAGCACAAGAAGGAGAAATTGAAGGAGAAGGAGAATGGGACGGAGATGCAGAAGGCAAAGTAGGAGAAGCAGAAGAAGAAGAATCAGGAGAAGCAGAAGCAGAAGAAGGAGAAGAGCAGAAGCAGAAGGAGAAACAGAAGCGGAAGGAGAACAAGAAGAAGAAGAAGCTGAAGCAGAAGAAGAAGAAACAGAAAAAGCAGAAGAAACAGAAGAAGCAGCAGGAGAAGCAGAAGAAGCAGAAGGAGAAGGAGAAAGAGAAGGATTAGGAGTAGGAGAAACAGAAGGATAAGCAGAAGCAGAAAGAGAAGCAGGAGAAGCAGAAGACGCAGGACAAGCAGAAGCAGAAGAAACAGGAGAAGCCGAAGAAGCAGAAGCAGAATCTGAAGCAGAAGGAGAAACAGAAGAAGCACAATCTGAAGCAGAAGAAACAGAAATAGTAGAATAAGCAGAAGCAGAAGGAGAAGCAGAAGAAGAAGAAGGAGAAGGCGAAAGAAAAGGATTAGGAGTAGGAGAAGCAAAAGGATAAGCAGAAGCAGAAAGATACGCAGAAGGAGAAGCAGCACGAGAAGTAGGAGAAGCAGGAGAAGCAGAAGCATGAGAAGGAGAAGAAACAGAAGACGCAGAAGCAGAATGAGAAGCAGCGAAGAAATTGAAGCAGAAGCAGAAGCAGAAGGAGAAGCAGAAGAAGGATAAGGAGAAGCAGAAAGAGAAGCAGAAAGAGAAGCAGAACGAGAAGAAGGAAAAGCAGAGGAAGCAGAAGCAGGAGAAGCAGAAGGAGAAGAAACAGGAGAAGGACAAGAAGCAGAAGCAGAAGCAGAAGGAGAAGCAGAAACAGAAGTAGAAGCAGAAAGAGAAATAGGGGAAGCAGAAGAAGCAGAAGCAGGAGAAGCAGAAGCATAAGAATCCGAAGAAGCTGAAGCAGGACCTGAAGCAGAAGGAGAAGCAGGAGAATCAGAAGAAGCAGAATCTGGAGAAGCAGAAGGAGAAGCAGAAGCAGAAAGAGAAGCAAAAGCAGAAGGAGAAGCAGAAGAAACAGAAGAAGCAGAGGCAGTAGCAGAAGAAGCAGAAGATGCAGAAGCAGAAGGAGAAGCAGAAGGAAAAGCAGAAGAACGAGAAGGAGAAGGATAAGGAGAAACAGAAGGAGAAGCAGAAAGAGAAGCAGAAGAAGGAGCAGGAGAAGGAAAAGCAGCAGGAGAAGCAGAAAGAGCAGCAGAAGGAGAAACAGGAGATGCAGAAACAGGAGAAGCAGAAACAGAAGAAACAGGAGAAGGACAAGAAGCAGAAGCAGAAGCAGAACCTGAAGCATAAGGAGAAGCATAAGGAGAAGCATAAGAAGAAGCATAAGGAGAAGCAGTAGAAGCAGAAGAAGCAGAAGCAGGAGAAGCAGAAGCAGGAGAAAAAGAATAAGCAAAAGAAGCAGAAGCAGTGGGAGAAGCAGAAGAAGGAGAAGGAGCAGCAGAAGGAGAAGTTGAAGCAGAAAGAGAAGCAGAAACAGAAGGAGAAGAAGAACGAGAAACAGGAGAATCAGAAGAAGCAGAAGTAGAAGCAGAAAGAGGAGAAGAAGGAGAAGCAGAAATAGAATCACAAGAAACAGAAGAAGAAGAAGAAGAAGAAGAAACAGTAGCAAAAGAAACAGAAGAAGGAGAAGAGCAGAAGAAGAAGCAGAAGGAGAAGGAGAAGCAGAAAGAGAAGCAGGAGAAGCAGAAGAAGAAGGCGAAGCAGAATCAGAAGAAACAGGAGAAGCCGAAGAAGCAGAAGCAGAATCTGAAGCAGGAGAAACAGAAGAAGGACAATCTGAAGCAGAAGCAGAAGAAACAGAAATAGTAGAATAAGCAGAAGCACAAGCAGCAGGAGAAGCAGAAGAAGAAGACGGAGAAGGCGAAAGAGAAGGAGTAGGAGTAGGAGAAGCAAAAGGATAAGCAGAAGCAGAAAGAGACGCAGAAAGAGAAGCAGCACGAGAAGTAGGAGAAGCAGAGGAAGCAGAAGCAGGAGAAGCAGAAGAAACAGAAGACGCAGAAGCAGAATGAGAAGCAGAAGGAGAAATTGAAGCAGAAGTAGAAACAGAAGGAGAAGCAGAAGCAGAAGGAGAAGCAGAAGAAGGAGAAGGAGAAGCAGAAAGAGAAGCAGAACGAGAAGCAGGAGAAACAATAGCAGGAGAAGCAGAAGCAGAAGAAACAGAAGAAGGAGAAGAAGCAGAAGCAGAAGGAGAAGCAGAAACAGAAGGAAAAGCAGAAAGAGAAGCAGGAGAAGCAGAAGAAGCAGAAGCAGGAGAAGCAGAAGCAGAAGAAGCCGAAGAAGCAGAAGCAGAACCTGAAGCAGAAGGAGAAGCAGGAGAAGCAGAAGAAGCAGAATCTGGAGAAGCAGAAGGAGAAGCAGGAGCAGAAAGAGAAGCAAAAGCAGAAGGAGAATCAAAAGAAACAGAAGAAGCAGAGGCAGTAGCAGAAGAAGCAGAAGATGCAGAAGCAGAAGCAGATGGAAAAGCAGAAGAACGAGAAGGAGAAGGAGAAACAGAAGGAGAAGCAGAAAGAGAAGCAGAAGAAGGAGCAGGAGAAGGAAAAGCAGCAGGAGAAGCAGAAAGAGCAGCAGAAGGAGGAGCAGGAGATGCAGAAACAGGAGAAGCATAAACAGACCAAACAGGAGAAGGACAAGAAGCAGAAGCAGAAGGAGAAGCAGAAACAGAAGGAGAAGCAGAAAGAGAAGGAGGGGAAGCAGAAGAAGCAGAAGCAGGAGAAGCAGAAGCATAAGAATCCGAAGAAGCAGAAGGAGAACCTGAAGCAGAAGGAGAAGCAGGAGAAGCAGAAGAAGCAGAATCTGCAGAAGCAGAAGGAGAAGCAGAAGGAGAAGCAGAAGCAGAAAGAGAATCAAAAGCAGAAGGAGAAGCAGAAGATACAGAAGAAGTAGAATCAGTAGCAGTTGTAGCAGAAGAAGAAGGAGAAGCAGAAGGAAAAGCAGAAGAGCAAGAATGAGAAGGAGAAACAGAAGGAGAAGCAGAAGCAGAAGCAGGAAGAGAAGCAGGTAAAGCAGAAGAAGACGAAGCAGAAGGAGAATAAGAAGCAGAAGAAGGAGAAGGAGAAGCAGAAGCAGAAGAAGATGCAGAAGTAGAAGCAGAAGAAGCAGAAGGAGAAGCAGGAAAAGCAGAAGAAGCAGAAGCAAAAGGAGACGCAAAAGAAGGAGAAGGAGAAGCAGAAGAAGAAGCATAAGGACAAGCACAAGCAGAAGGAGATGCAGAAGGAGAAGCAGGAGAAGCAGAAGAAGCAGAAGATGAAGGAGAAGCATAAGTAGGAGAAGGAGAAGGAGGAGAAGCAGAAGCAGAGGGAGAAGCAGAAGCGGAATGAGAAGCAGAAAGAGAAGCAGGAGAAGCACAAGAAGCAAAAGCAGGAGAAGCCGAAAGAGGAGAAGCAGAAGAAGCAGAATCAGAAGCAGAAGTACAAGCAGAAGCAGAAGGAGAAGCAGCAGAAGAAGTAGAACTAGAAATTCAGGCAGGAGAAACAGAAGAAGCAGAAGCAGAAGTAGAAGCAAAAAGAGAAGCAGAAGGAGAAGTAGAAGAAGCAGCAGAAGGAGAAGCAGCACAAGAAGCAGAAAAACAAGCAGGAGAAGCAGAAGCAGAAAGAGAAGTAGAGGCAGAAGAAGCAGAAGAAGAAGCAGTAGAAGCATAAGAAGCAGAAGCAGGAGAAGCAGAAGCAGAAGATAAAGAAGAAGCATAAGAAGCAGAAGCAGAGGGAGAAACAGAAGAAGGAGAAAGAGCAGCAGAAGGTGAAGCAGAAGGAGATGGAGAAGCAGAAAGAGAAGCAGAAAGAGAAGGAGAAGAAGAAGGAGAAGTTGGAGAATCAGAAGGAGCAGAAGCAGATACAGAAGGAGAAGAAGGAGAAGGAGAAGCAGAAGGAGAAGGACAAGCAGGAGAAGCAGAAGAAGCAGAAGCGGGAGAAGCAGAAGAAGAAGAAGAAGAAGAAGAAGAAGAAGAAGAAGAAGAAGAAGAAGAAGAAGAAGAAGAAGAAGAAGAAGAAGAAGAAGAAGAAG
>NW_012292832.1:0-7265 GCF_000151885.1 Dipodomys ordii | reverse complement strand
TCACCGGGGGACACAGCGTGGGACAAAGTGGGACACCACCGGACACAGTTTACACAGCGGGACACAGCGGGGACACTGCGGGACACAGCAGGACAAAGCGGGGGACACAGCGGGACACAGCGGGACACAGCGGGGGACCCAGCGGGGGACAGCGGAGACAGAGAGTGGCCACAGCGAGACACAGCGGTGACACAACTGGACACAGCGGGACACAGCAGGGGACACAGCGAGGACACAGCGACACATAGCGGGGGACACAGAGAGGACACAGCGGGACACAGCGAGACAAAGCGGGACACAGCGTGGACACAGCAGTAGACACAGCGGGACATAGCAGGGGACACAGCTGGGGACACAACGGGACACAGCAGGGGACACAGGGAGGACAGAGCGGGACACAGCGGGACACAGCGGGGACATAGCGTCGATACAGCGGGGACACAGCGAGACCCCGCGGGCAACACAGGAAGGAAACAGCGGGACTCGGTGGGACACAGCGTCGATACAGCGGGACACAACGGGGTACACAGCTGGGGACACAACAGGACACAGCGGGGGACACAGCGGTACACAGCGGGACATAGCGGGGGACACAGCGGGACCCAAAGGGAGACCCAGCGAGGACACAGCGGGACACAGCGGGGGACACAGCAAGGACACAGCGGGGGACACAGCGGGACACAGCGGGGAACACAGCGAGGACACAGCGGGGGACACAGAGGGACACAGCGTCGATACAGCGGGCACACAGCGTTACACAGCGTGGTACACAGCTGTGGACACAACGGGACACAGTGGGGGCACAGCCGGACACAGCAGGACACAGTGGGACACAGCGGGGAAAAAGCGTGAGACACAGCGGGGGACAGAGCTGGAGACAGCGGGGGACACAGCGAGGACACAGGAGGACACAGCGTTGACACAGCGGGGTCTCAGGGGGGACACAGCGGGAGACAAAGAGGGACACCACGGAACACAGCGGGACACAGCAGGAAACAGCAGTGATACTGCGTGGACACAGTGGGACACAGCGGGGAGACAGCAGGGACACAGTGGGGGACAAAGCAGGACACAGCGGTACAGAGCGGGGGACACAGCGGGACACATCGGGAGACACAGAGGGGTACACAGCGGGACACAGCGGGGAACACAGCGAGGACACAGCGGAACACAGCGGGACACAGCGTCGATACAGGGGGACAGAGCGGGTCACAGCAAGGACACAGCGGGACACAGCGGGACACAGCGGGGACTCAGCGGGGGACAGCGGGGACACAGCGGGGACTCAGCGGGGGACACAGCGGGACACAGCGGGGGACACAGCGAGACACGGAGGGGACAAAGCTGGACACAGCGGGGTACACAGAGGGACACAGCAGGGACACAGCGGGGAAACAGCGTGACACAAAAGGACACAGCGAGACACAGCGGGGTACACAGCGAGATCACAGCTGCACACAGTGGGGGACACAGCAAGGACAGAGCGGGACACAGCGGGACACAGCAGGACACAGCGGGGGACACAGGAAGGACACAGCGGTACACAGAGGGGGACAGAGCGAGGACACATTGGGACACAGCGGGACTCAGCGGGGGACACAGCAGTACACAGCGGGACACAGCGGGACACAGCGGGGACACAACAGGGACACAGCGGGGGACACAGCGGGACACAGTGGGGGGACACAGAGGGGTACACAGCGGGACACAGCGGGGAAAAAAGTGAGGCCACAGCAGAACACAGCATGGGACACAGCGAGGACACAGCGGGACACAGCGGCGACAAAGCAGTAGACACAGCGGGACACAGCGGGACACAGCGTGGGACACAGGGAGGACACAGCGGGACCCAGCGGGACCCAGCGTCGATACTGCTGGGACACAGCGGGACACAGCGAGGTACACAGCTGGGGACACAACGGGACACAGCAGGGAACACAGGGAGGACATAGCGGGACCCAGCGGGACCCAGCGTCGTTACAGCGGGGACACAGCGGGACACACCGGGGTCCACAGCTGGGGACACAACGGGACACTGCGGGGGACACAGAGAGGACAAAGCGGGAAAGAGCGGTACACAGCGGGGACACTGCGGGAACATAGTGGGACACAGAGGGGTACACAGCGGGACACAGCGGTGACACAGAGGGGACTCAGCGGGACAAAGTGGGGGACACAGCGGCACACAGCGGGACACAGCGGGGGACACAGCAGGGGACAGCGGAGACAGAGAGGGGCGAAAGCGAGACACAGCGGTGATACAGCTGGACACAACGGAGTACACAGCGGGACACAGCGGGCACACAGCGGGACACAGCAGGGACCGAGCTGGACATAGCGGGACACAGCGAAACACAGCGTGGGACACAGCGGGACACATGGGGGACCCAGCGAGGACACAGCGGGACACAGCGGGGGACACAGCTGGGGACACAGAGGGACACAGCAGGGAACACAGCGAGGACACAACGGGACCCAGCAGGACACAGAGTCGATACAGCGGGGACACAGGGTTACACAGCGTGGTACCCAGCTGTGGACACAACGGGACAGAGTGGGGGCACAGCGAGACACATTGGGACACAGCGAGGACACAGCGGGACACATTGGTGACACAGCGGGGAAAACAGCAGGACACAGCAGTGGACACAGCGGGGGACACAGCGCGACACAGCAAGACATAGCATGGAAACAGCAGTAGACACATCGGGACATAGCGGGGGACACAGCTGGGGACAAAACGGGACACAGCGGTGGACACATCGAGGACACAGCAGGACCCACCGGGACCCAGTGGGGGACACAGCGAGGACAAAGCAGGTCACAGTGGGGGACACAGCGAGGACAAAGCGGGGGACACAGCGGGACACAGCGGGGAACACAGCGAGGACACAGTGGGACCCAGCGGGACACAGCGTCGATACAGCGGGCACACAGCGTTACACAGCGTGGTACTCAGCTGTGGACACAACGGGACACAGTGGGGGCACAGCCGGACACAGCGGGACACAGTGGGACACAGCGGGGACAAAGCGTGAGACACAGCGAGGGACAGAGCGGGAGACAGCGGGGAACACAGCGAGGACACAGCGGGACACAGTGGGACACAGCGTTGATACAGCAGGGACACAGCGTTACACAGCGTAGTACACATCTGTTTACACAACGGGACACAGTGGGGGCACAGCCTGACACAGCGGGACACAGTGGGACACAGCGGGGACAAAGCGTGAGACACAGCAGGGGACAGAGAGGGAGACAGCAGGGGACACAGCGAGGAAACAGCGTGACACAGCGGTGACACAGCGGGGACTCAGCCGGGGACACAGCGGGACACAGCGGGGGACACAGCGGGACACAGCGAGGAACACAGCAAGGACACAGTGGGACACAGCGGGACACAGCGTAGATACAGCGGGCACACAGCGTTACACAGCGTGGTACACAGCTGTGGACACAACGAAATACAGTGGGGGCAAAGCGGGACACAGCGGGACTCAGTGGGACACAGCGGGGACAAAGCGTGAGACACAGCGGGGGACAGAGCGGTAGACAGCGGGGGACACAGCGAGGACACAGCGGGACACAGCAGGGACTCAGCGGGGGACACAGCGGGAGACAAAGAGTGACACCACGGAACACAGCGGGACACAGCGGGAAACAGCAGTGACTCTGCGGGGACACAGTGGGACACAGCTGGGGACACAGCGGGACACAGAGGGGGACAGAGCGGGAAACAGAGGGGGACAGAGCGTCGGACACAGCGAGACACAGCAGGGACAAAGCTCGACACAGCGGGGTACACAGAGGGACACAGCGGGGACGCAGCGGGGAAACAGCGTGACACAGCAGGACACAGCGGGACACAGCTGGGGACACAGCAGTAAACAGCAGGACAAAGCGGGACACAGCGGGGACACAGCAGAGACAGCGGGGGACACAGCGGGACAGAGTGGGGTACACAGCTGGGGACACAGCGAGGACACAGCGGGACACAGCGGGACACAGCGGGGACACTGCGGGAACATAGCAGGACACAGCGGGGTACACAGCGGGACAGAGCGGGACACAGCTGGGGACACAGCGGGGACAAAGCGGGACACAGCGGAACACAGCGGGAGACAAAGCAGGAGACAGCGGGGCACACAGCGAGGACACAGGGGGACACAGAGGCGACACAGAGGGGACTCAGCGGGGGACACAGCGTGTGACAAAGTGGGACACCATGGGAAACAGTGTTACACAGCGGGACACAGAGGGGACACTGCGGGACACAGCAGGAAAAAGCGGGGGACACAACGGGACACAGCGGGCCACAGCGGGGGACACAGCGGGGTACACAGCAGGACACAGCGGGCACACAGCGGGGACACAGCGGGACACAGCGGGGACACAGCGGGACAAAGCGGGAGACACAGTGGGACACAGCAGGCACACAGCGGGGACACAGTGGGACACAGCGGGACACAGTGGGGGACAAAGCGGGACACAGTGGGGGACCCAGTGAGGACACAGCGGGACACAGCAGGGGACACAGCGAGGACACAGCGGGGGACACAGTGGGACACAGCGGGGAACACAGCGAGGAAACAGCGGGACAAAGCGGTGACACAGCGGGGACTCAGGGGGTGACACAGCGGGACACAGCCGGGGACACAGCAGAACACAGCGCGGGACAAGGCGGGACACAGTGTGGGACAGAGCGTGGGACACAGCGAGACACAGCGGAGACAAAACTGGACACAGCGGGGTACACAGAGGGACACAGCAGGGACACAGCGGGAAAACAGCGTGACACAAAAGGACACAGCGGGACACAGCGGGGGACACAGCGAGGACACAGCGGCACACAGTGGGGGACACAGCAAGGATAGAGCGGGAAACAGGGGGGACACAGCAGGACATAGCGGGGGACAGAGCGGGACACAGCGGGACACAGCGGGGGACACACGATGGACACAGCGGTACACAGGGGGGACAGATCGAGGACACATTGGGACACAGCGGAGACACAGCGGGAGTCAGCGGGGGACACAGCAGTACACAGCGGGACACAGCGGGACACAGCAGGGACACAGCGGGGGACACAGCGGGACACAGCGGGGGAAACAGAGGGGGACACAGCGGGGAAAAAAGCGAGGCCACAGCAGAACACAGCGTGGGACACAGCGAGGGCACAGCGGGACACAGCAGGACACAGCGTCGATACAGCGGGGACACAGCGGGACACAGCGAGGTACACAGCTGGGGACACAACGGAACACAGAGGGGGCACAGCCGGACACAGCGGGACACAGCGGGACACAGCGGGGACACTGCGGAAACATAGTGGGACACAGCGGGGTACACAGCGGGACACAACGGGACACAGCTTTGGACACAGCGGGGACAAAGCGGCAGACAGCGGGGGACACAGCGAGGACACAGCGGGACACAGCGGCGACACAGAGGGGACTCAGCGGGACAAAGCGGGGGACACAGCGTGACACAGTGGGACACAGCGGGGGACACAGCGGGGGACAGCGGAGACAGAGAGGGGCCAAAGCGAGACACAGCGGTGATACAGCTGGACACAACGGAGTACACAGCGGGACATAGCGGGCACACAGCGGGGACACAGCGGGACAGAGCGGGACACAGCAGGGAACACAGGAAGGAAACAGCGGGACCCAGTGGGACACAGCGTCGATACAGCGGGACACAGCGGGATACACAGCTGGGGACACAACGGGACACAGCGGGGGATACAGCAAGGACACAGTGTGACCCAGCAGGACACAGCGGGGACCCAGCGGGACCCAGCGGGGAAACCAGCGAGGACACAGTGGGACACAGTGGGGGACACAGAGAGAACACAGCGGGGGACACAGCGAGGACACAGCGGGACACAGCGGGACACAGCGTCGATACAGTGGGCACACAGCGTTACAGAGCGTGGTACACAGCTGTAGACACAACGGGACTCAGTGGGGGCACAGCGGGACACAGCGGGACACAGTGGGACACAGCAGGGACAAAGCGTGAAACACAGCAGGGGACAGAGCTGGAGACAGCGGGGGACACAGCGAGGACACAGTGGGACACAGCGATGACAAGGCGGGGACTCAGCGGGGGACACAGCGGGGGACAAAGAGGGACACCACGGAACACAGCGGGACACAGCGGGAAACAGCAGTGACCCTGCCTGGACACAGTGGGACACAGCGGGGGACACAGCGGAACACAGCTTGGGACACAGCGAGGACAAAGCGGGACACAGCGGGACACAGCGGGGACACACCAGGGACACAGCAGGGACACAGCGGCGGACACAGCGGGGGACTCAGCAGGACACAACGGGGAACACAGCTGGGGACACAAAGGGACACAGCAGTGGACACAGCAAGGACACAGCGGGACATAGCGGGGACACTGCGGGAACATAGAGGGACACAGCGGGATACCGAGCGGGACACAGCGGGGTCACAGAGTGGTACACAGCAGGACACAGCGGGAAACACAACGAGGTCACAGCGGGGGACAAAGCGGGACAACACGGGACACAGTGTGACACAGCAGGACACAGCGGGACACAGTGGGACACAGCGGGGGACACAGGGAGGACAGCAGAGGACAGAGAGGTGACACAGCGGGACACAGCGGGGACACCGCTGGACACAGCAGGGTACACAGAGGGACACAGCGGGCACACAGTGGGGACACAGCGGGACACAGCGGGGACAGAGCAGGACAGAGCCTGACACAGCGAGGACACATTGGGCCACAGCGGGACACAGAGGAACTCAGCGGGAGACACAGCAGTACACAGCAAGACACAGTGTGACACAGCGGGGAGACAGCAGGGACACAGTGGGGGACACAGCGGGACACAGCAGGTCACAGCGGGGGACACAGCGGGACACAGCAGGGGACACAGAGGGGTTCACAGCGGGACACAGCGGGGAACACAGCGCGGACACAGCGGGACAGAGCGGGACAAAGCGTCGATACAGCGGGCACAGTGAGGGTCACAGCAAGGACACAGCGGGACACTGCGGGACACAGTGGGGGACACAGTGGGACACAGCGGGAACACAGCGGGACACAGCAGTGGACACAGCGGGACACAGCGTGGGACACAGCAAGGACACAAGACACAATGGGACACAGCGGGACACAGCGGGGACATAGCGGGACACAACGGGACACAGCGGGGGACACAGCGAGGATACAGCGGGTCACAGCGGGACACAGCGTGGGACAAAGCAGGAGACAGCGGGGGACAC
>NW_012292831.1:0-7266 GCF_000151885.1 Dipodomys ordii | reverse complement strand
CAGCGGGACACAGGGTCGATACAGTAGGGACAGAGCGGGTCACAGCTAGGACACAGCGGGACACAGCGGGACACAGCGGGGGACACAGCGGGACACAGCGGGGACACAGCGGGGACTCAGCGGGGGACACAGCGGGACACAGCGGGGGACACAGCGAGACACGGTGGGGACAAAGCTGGACACAGTGGGATACACAGAGGGACACAGCAGGGACAAAGCGGGGAAACAGCGTGACACAAAAGGACACAGCGAGACATAGCGGGGGACACAGCGAGGACACAGCTGCACACAGTGGGGGACACAGCAAGGACAGAGCGGGACACAGCAAGACACAGCGGGACACAGCGTGGGACACAGGAAGGACACAGCGGTACACAGAGGGGGACAGAGCGAGGACACATTGGGACACAGCGGGACTCAGCGGGGGACACAGCAGTACACAGCGGGACACAGCGGGACACAGCAGGGACACAGCAGGGACACAGCGGGGGACACAGCGGGACACAGCGAGGGGACACAGAGGGGTCCACAGCGGGACACAGCGGGGAAAGAAGTGAGGCCACAGCAGAACACAGCGTGGGACACAGCGAGGACACAGCGGGACACAGCGGGACACAGCAGGGACAAAGCAGTAGACACAGCGGGACACAGTGGCAGACACAGCGGGACACAGCGTGGGACACAGGGAGGACACAGCGGGACCCAGCGGGACCCAGCGTCGATACTGCTGGGACACAGAGGGACACAGCGAGGTACACAGCTGGGGACACAACGGGACACAGCGGGGAACACAGGGAGGACATAGCGGGTCCCAGTGGGACCCAGCGTCGTTACAGCGGGGACACAGCGGGACACACCGGGTTCCACAGCTGGGGACACAACGGGACACTGCGGGGGACACAGAGAGGACAAAGCGGGAAAGAGCGGTACACAGAGGGACACTGCGGGAACATAGTGGGACACAGCGGGGTACACAGCGGTACACAGCGGTGACACAGAGGGGACTCAGCGGGACAAAGTGGGGGACACAGCGGCACACAGCGGGACACAGCGGGGGACACAGCAGGGGACAGCGGAGACAGAGAGGGGCGAAAGCGAGACACAGCGGTGATACAGCTGGACACAACGGAGTACACAGCGGAACACAGCTGGGACACAGCAGGGACCGAGCTGGACATAGCGGGACACAGCGAAACACAGCGTGGGACACAGCGGGACACAGCGGGGGACCCAGCGAGGACACAGCGGGACACAGCGGGGGACACAGCTGCGGACACAGAGGGACACAGCGGGGAACACAGCGAGGACACAACGGGACCCAGCAGGACACAGAGTCGATACAGCGGGGACACAGGGTTACACAGTGTGGTACCCAGCTGTGGACACAACGGGACAGAGTGGGGGCACAGCGAGACACAGCGGGACACAGAGAGGACACAGCGGGACACATTGGTGACACAGCGGGGAAAACAGCAGGACACAGCAGCGGACTCAGCGGGGGACACAGCGCGACACAGCAAGACATAGCATGGACACAGCAGTAGACACATCGGGACATAGCGGGGGACACAGCTGGGGACACAACGGGACACAGCGAGGACACAGCGAGGACACAGCAGGACCCACCGGGACCCAGCGGGGGACACAGCGAGGACAAAGCGGGGGACACAGCGGGACACAGCGGGGAACACAGCGAGGACACAGCGGGACCCAGCGGGACACAGCGTCGATACAGCGGGCACACAGCGTTACACAGCGTGGTACTCAGCTGTGGACACAACGGGACACAATGGGGGCACAGCCGGACACAGCGGGACACAGTGGGACACAGCGGGGACAAAGCGTGAGACACAGCGTGGGACAGAGCGAGAGACAGCGGGGGACACAGTGAGGACACAGCGGGACACAGCGGTGAAACAGCAGGGACTCAGCGGGGGACACAGCGGGAGACAAAGACGGACACCGCGGGACACAGCGGGAAACAGCAGTGAACCTGCGGGGACACAGTGGGACACAGAGGGGGACAAAGCGGGACACAGAGGACAGAGTGGGACACAGTGGGGGACAGAGCGTGGGACACAGCGAGACACAGTGGGGACAAAGCTGGACACAGCGGGGTACACAGAGGGACACAGCGGGGACGCAGCGGGGAAACAGCGTGACACAGCAGGACACAGCGGGACACAGCGGGGAACACAGCGAGGACACAGCGGCACAAAGCATGGGACACAGCAAGGACACAGTGGGACACAGCGGGGGACACAGCGGGACATAGCGGGGGACACAGTGGGGGACACAGCGGGACACAGCGGGGGCACAGGGAGGACACAACGGGACACAGCGGGGTACAGAGCGAGGACACATTGGGACACAGCGGGACTCAGCAGGGGACACAGCAGTACACAGCAGGACACAGCGGGGACACAGCAGAGACACAGCGGGGGACACAGCGGGACACAGCGGGGGACACAGGGATGACACAGCGGTACCCAGCGGGACCCAGCGTCGATACAGCAGGGACACGCGGAACACAGTGGGGTACACAGCTGGGGACACAGCGAGGACACAGCGGGACACAGCGGGACACACCGGGGACACTGCGGGAACATAGCAGGACACAGCAGGGTACACAGTGGGACACAGCTGGGGACACAGCGGGGACACAGCGGGACACAGCCGAACACAGCGTGAGACAAAGCGGGAGACAGCAGGGGACACAGCGAGGACACAGGGGGACACAGCGGCGACACAGAGGGGACTCAGCGGGGGACAAAGCGGGAGACAGCGGGGGACACAGCGAGGACACAGCAGCACACAGCGGCCACAAAGAGGGGACTCAGCGGTGGACACAGCGGGAGACAAAGAGGGACACCACGGGACACAGTGTGACACAGTGGGACACAGCTGGACACTGCGGGGACACAGCAGGACAAAGCGGGGGACACAGCGGGACACAGCGGGCACACAGCGGGGACACAGCGGGACACAGCGGGGACAGAGCGGGAGACAGTCGACACAGCGGGACACAGCGGGGGACAGAGCGGGGGACAAAGAGGGACACCACGGAACACAGCGGGACACAGCAGGAAACAGCAGTGACACTGCGGGGACACAGTGGGACACAGCGGGGGACACAGCGGGACACAGAGGGGGACAGAGCGGGACACAGTGGGGTACACAGCCGGATACAGCAGGGGAAACAGTGGGGGACACAGCGTGACACAGCGAGGACACAGCGGGAAAGAGCGGGACACTGCAGGTCACAGCGGGGGACACAGCGGGACACAGCGGGGGACACAGCGAGGACACAGCGGAACACAGAGTGGGACACAGTGAGGACACAGCGGGACACAGCGGGACACAGCGGGACACAGCCGGGTCCCAGCAGTGGACACAGCGGGACACAGCGGGGGACACAGCGGGACACAGAGGGAGACACATGGAGGACTCAGCGGGACAAAGCGGGGACACAGCGGCGACTCACCGGGGGACACAGCGGGGGACAAAGCGGGACACCACAGAACACAGTGGGAAACAGCGGGACACAGCGGGGAAACTGCGGGGACACAGGGGCACAAAGCGTGGGACACATAGGGACACAGCGGGGGACACAGTGGGGGACACAGCGGGACACAGCGGGAAACACAGCGAGGACACAGTGGGACCCAGCGGTACACAGCGTCGATACAGCGGGGACACAGCATTATAAAGTGTGGTACACAGCTGCGAACACAACGGGACACAGTGGGGGCACAGCGAGACACAGCGGGACACAGCGAGGACACAGCGGGACACAGCACTGACACTGCGGGGGACACAGCAGGGGACACAGCGGGGGACACAGCCGGACACAGCGGGACACAGCGGGGGACACAGGGGGGACACAGCGGGACACAGCGCGGGACACAGCGAGGACACATTGGGACACAACGGGGACACAGCAGGACTCAGCGGGGGACACAGCAGTACACAGCGGGACACAGCGGGACCCAGCGGGGACCCAGTAGTGGACACAGCGGGACACAGCGGGGGACAAAGCGGGATACCACGGAACACAGCAGGACACAGCGTGAAACAGCGGTGAACCTGCGGGGACACAGCGGGACACAGCGGGGGACATAGCGGGACACAGCGGGACACAGCGGGGGACACAGCCGGACACAGCAGGGACACAGCGGGGACACAGCGGGACCCAGCAGGACACAGCGGGGGACACAGCGGGACACAGCGGGACACAGCAGGGGACACAGCAGGGACACAGTGGGACACAGTAGGACACAGCTTGGGACAAAGCAGGAGACAGCGGAGGACACAGCGAGGACACAGCTGGACACAGCGGGGACACAGAGGGGACTCAGCAGAGGACATAGAGGGGAAAAAGCGGGACACCACGGGACACAGTAGGACACAGCGGGACACAGCGGGGACACTGCGGGACACAGCCGGGGGACACAGCGGTGGACAGCGGGGGACAGAGAAGGGACACAGCGGGACACAGAGGGGACACAGCTGGACACAGAACGGTACACAGCGGGGCACAGCGGACACACAACGGTGACAGAGCTGGACACAGAGGGACACAGAGGGGACAGAGCGTGACACAGCAGGACACAGCAGGACACAACAGGGGACTCAGCAGGACACAGCAGGGGACACAGGGAGGACACAGCTGGACACTGAGGGAGACAGAGCAAGGACACAGCCGGACACAGCGAAACACAGCGTGACACAGTGGGGACACAGCAGGGGACACAGCGGGACACAGCGGGGGACACAGAGGGACACAGCGGGGTACACAGCAGGGACAAAGCGGGACACAGCGGGGGACACAGTGAGGACAAAGCGGGACACAGCGGTGACAAGCGGGACAAAGCTGGGGACACTGCGGGACACAGCGGGACACAGCGGGGACACAGCAAGGACACAGTGGGGGACACAGCGGGACACAGCCGAACACAGCCGGGGACACAGCGGGACACAGCGAGAGACACAGCGGGGGACACAGCGGGACACAGCGGGGAACAAAGAGAGGACCCAGCGGGACCCAGCGGGACACAACGTCGATAGAGCGGGGACACAGCGGGACACAGCGGTGACACAACGGGACTCAGCAGGGGACACTGCGGGACAGAGAGGGACCCAGCGGGAACACAGCAAGGACACAGCGGGGGACACAGCAGGACACAGCGGGACACAGCGGGGGACACAGCAAGGGACACAGCGGGGGACACAGCAGGACACAGTGGGGAACACAGAGAGAGACACAGCAGGACCCAGCGGGACACAGCATCGATACAGCAGAGACACAGCGGGACACAGCGGGGTACACAGCTGTTGACACAACGGGACACAGTGGGGGACACAGCGGGACACAGCGGGACACAGCGGGGCACAGCGGGGCACAGCAGGGAAAAAACGGGAGACACAGTGGGGAACAGAGCAGGACACAGCGGGGGACACAGAGAGGACACAGTGGGGACACAGCAAGACTCAGCCGGGGACACAGCGGGGGACAAAGCGGGACACCACGGGACACAGTGGGACACAGCGGGACACCACGTGGTCACTGCGGGACACAGTGTGGGACAAAGCGGGACACAGCGGGACACAGGGGGGAAGCAGCGGGACACAGCGGGACACGGCGGGGGACACAGCGGGACACAGAGGGGGACATAGCGAGGACACAGCGGGACACAGCGGGAGACAGCGGGGGACACAGCGAGGACACAGTGGGGGACACAGTAGGGGAAACAGCTGGACACAGCGGGGGACACAGGGAGGACACAGCGGGACACAGCGGGGGACACAGCGAGGACACAGTGGGACACAGCGGCGACACAGAGGGTACTCAGCGGGGACACATTGTGGGACAAAAGTGGGACATCATGGGACACAGTGTTACACAGCGGGACACAGCGGCGACACTGTGGGACACAGCAGGGCAAAGCGGGGGACACAGCGGGCCACAGCGGGCCACAGCGGGGCACACAGCGGGGGACAGTGGAGACAGAGAGTGGCCACAGCGAGACACAGCGATGACACAGCTGGACACAGCGGGGTACACAGCGGGACACAGCGGGCACACAGCGGGGAAACTGCGGGGACAAAGCAGGACAAAGCGTGGGACACATAGGGACACAGCGGGGGACACAGCGGGGGACACAGCGAGGACACAGCGGAACACAGCGAGGACACAGCGGGACCCAGCGGTACACAGCGTCGATACAGCGGGGACACAGCGTTACACAGCGTGGTACACAGCTGTGAACACAACGGGACACAGTGGGGGCACAGCGGGACACAGCGGGACACAGTGGGACACAGCGGGGACAAAGCTTGAGACACAGCGGGGTACAGAGCGGGAGACAGCGAGGGACACAGTGAGGACACAGCGGGACAAATCGCTGACACTGCGGGGGACACAGCAGGGGACACAGCGGGGGACACAGCCGGACACAGCGGGACACAGCGGGGGAAACAGGGGGGACCCAGCGGGACCCAGCGCGGGACACAGCGTGGACACATTGGGACACAGCGGGACACAGCGGGGGACACAGCAGTACACAGCGGGACACAGGGGGTCACAGCGAGGGACACAGAGGGGTATATAGCGGGACACAGTGGGGAACACAGGGAGGACACATCGGGACCCAGCTGGAGACAGCGTCGATACAGCGGGGACACAGCGGGACACAGTGGGTCACACAGCTGGGGACACAACGGGACACAGCGGGGAACACAGCGATGACACAGCAGAACACAGCGTGGGAAACAGCGAGGACACAGCGGGACACAGCGAGACACAGCGGGACACAGTGGGGACACAGCAGTAGACACAGCGAGACACAGCGGGGGACACAGCGGGACACAGCGGGGAACACAGCGAGGACACAGCGGGGACACAGCGGGGACACTGCGGGAACATAGTGGGACACAGCAGGGGAAACAGCGAGGACACAGAGGGACACAGTGGGTCACAGCGTGAGACAAAGCGGGAGACAGCAGGGGACACAGCGGGACACAGCGGGACACAGCTTGGGAAACAGCGGGAACACAGCAGGACACAGCAGAGGACACAGCGAGGACACAGCGGGACACAGTGGGACACAGCGTGGGACAAAGCGGGAGACAGCAGGGACACAGCGTGTGAAACAGCGAGGACACAGCGGGACACAGCGAGACACAGCGGGACACAGTGGGGACACAGCAGTAGACACAGCGAGACACAGCGGGGGACACAGCGGGACACAGCGGGGAACACAGCGA